>NC_083228.1:12595375-12705375 GCF_032191835.1 Heteronotia binoei
GGTGGTGGTGATGATGGTGTTGGTGGTGATGGTGGTGGTGATGGTGATGATGGTGGTGGTGATGATGGTGGTGGTGGTCATGGTGGTGGTGGTCATAGTGGTGGTGATGGTGGTGGTGATGGTGGTGGTGGTGATGGTGATGATGGTGATGATGGTGGTGGTGGTGGTGATGGTGGTGGTGGTGGTGATGTTGGTGGTGATCACCATCATCACCACCATCATCACCATCACCACCACCACCACCATCACCACCACCATCACCATCATCACCACCACCACCACCATCATCATCACCACCACCACCACCATCATCACCACCACCATCACCATCATCAACACCACCATCACCACCATCACCACCACCACCATCATCACCACCACCATCACTACCACCACCACCACCACCACCATCATCACCACCACCATCACCATCATCACCACCACCATCACCACCACCATCACCATCATCACCACCACCATCACCGCCATCACCGCCACCATCACCACCACCACCATCATCACCACCACCATCACCACCACCACCACCACCATCGCCACCAGCACCATCATCACCACCACCACCATCACCACCACCACCACCATCATCACCACCACCATCACCATCACCACCACCATCACCACCACCACCACCACCACAACCATCACAACCACCATCACCACCACTACCACCACCATCACCACCACCACCACCACCATCACCACCACCACCAGCTTCATCTTCATTATCATCATCATCACTAGTTTGTTGTAATGGTTAAGTTGGAGAACGAGGTTAAGTGGGAGAACGAGTGGTTCTTCTCTGGGAGAACGAGGTTTGATTCCCCACTCCTCCACTTGCAGCTGCTGGAATGGCCTTGGGTTAGCCATAGCTCTTGCAGGAGTTGTCCTTGAAAGAGCCAGTTTGGTGTAGTGGTTAAGTGTGTGGACTGTTATCTGGGAGAACTGGGTTTGATTCCCCACTCCTCCACTTGCAGCTGCTGGAAAGGCCTTGCGTCAGCCATAGTTCTGGCAGAGATTGTCTTTGAAAGGGCAGCTGCTGGGAGAGCCCTCTCAGCCCCACCCACCTCACAGAGTGCCTGTTGTGGGGGAGGAAGGGAAGGGAGATTGTAGGCCACTCTGAGCCTCTGTCCTTGAAAGTGCAGCTGCTGGGAGAGCCCTCACCAGCCCCACCCACCTCACAGGGTGTCTGTTGTGGGGGAGGAAGATGAAGGAGAGATTCGGTGTGGAGGCCGGATATAAATCCTATATAATCGTCATCGTCATCATCATCATCACCATCACCATCACTATCACCAACAACTTTGGTATGAATAAATCTGAACCCTGGGAAAAAACCCAGTGTTTGGTCCATGTGTACAAAAGCTTTTATGCCCATGCCAAATATGTACATCATCCTTGTCCAAACAAGATGATGACTGAGTGTATCAGGAGGATGTATACACACTTGCTGGGATTCCCAAAGACATGGGCATAAAATCTGTATAGTTTCTTAGCACTGTAGGATTGCCAGTCTCCAGATGAGGCCTAGAGATCTCCCACTTTAACAAGTGATATCCAGCCAGGGTTGCCAATCCCCAGGTGGGGGCAGGGGATCCCCTGGTTTGGAGACCCTCCCCCCACTTCAGGGTCATCAGAAAGCGGGGGGAGGGGAGGGAAATGTCTGCTGGGAACTTTATTCTTCCCTATGGAGATGTATTCCCATAGGAAATAATAGAGAATGGATCCGCGAGTATCTGGGGCTCTGGGGGGCTGTTTCTTCAGGTAGAGGCCCCAAATTTTCAGTACAGCATCTAGTGCTTCTCCCCAAAATAACCCCCAAGTTTCAAAACAATTGGACCAGGGGGTCCAATTCTATGAGCCCCAAAAGAAGGTGCCCCTATCCTTCATTATTTCCAATGGAAGGAAGGCATTGAAAAGGTGTGCCGACCCTTTAAATGTGATGGCCAGCACTCCCTTTGGAGTTCAGTTATGCTTGCCACAGCCTTGATCTTGGCTCCACCCCAATGTCTCCTGGCTCCACCCCCAAAGTCCCCAGATATTTCTTAAATTGGACTTGGCAACCCTATATCCAGCTGTCAATCAGAGGTGGTTTGCCATTGCCTGCCTCTGGATTTCCTCAAAGATCTCCCATCCAAGAACTAACCAGGCCCAACGCTGCTTAACTTCCAAGATCAGATCAGACTGGGCTAGGCTGGGCAATTCAGGTCAAGGCAAAACACGGCGGAGTTATTAAAAATCCAGGCGCTCGGCGTCCTTTGGTGCCTGGTCGCATTGGAACAAAATTGAAATGCAAACCTCACTGTGCTTTAGTGTTTTCTGTATTCTCAACTATTCTGTAGGGACCCTGCCCTTTGGTAGGGAAAAATATATATTAAAATTTCCCCGGTGGAAGGAAGGTGCATAAATTACATGCCCCAGTGACAGGATAACTCTGGCACTTGGTCTCTCTCTCTCTATTTTTTGAAGGTAGAAAGCCTCACAGTCAGCGAAGACAACACAGCCAACTATAATAGAGAAAAGAGCCAATGAAGAGCTTTGAGGCTGCATATTCTTAAGAACATAAGAGCCCCATGGCGCAGAGTGGTAAGCTGCAGTGCTCCGGCCCGAGTTCGATCCTGGCAGAAGCTGGGTTCAGGTCGCCAGCTCAAGGTTGACTCAGCCTTCCATCCTTCCCAGCAGGGCTTTTTTTGTAGCAGGAACTCCTTTGCATATTAGGCCACACCCCCTTGAGGAACTGGCTGGCCGCTGTGTGAGACAGGATGCTGGACTAGATGAACCACTGGTCTGATATATCAGGGCTCTTCTCATGATCTTATGTTCTTATTCAGTGCTGCACTTCCTCAGAGGACGTTTCTGTTCAATTTCATGTTTCCGGGTTCTGGGTAACAGATCCCATGCAGGGTAGACGTGGGGATGGCTGGAGTTAATTTCTCTAATGACCCTTTTTTATTTCCTCAAGCAACTGGCTCATGACTTGCTGCTGGCACACTTACAACTCAATATGTTTGGCACCAGAGTGTTGAGTCAGTCTTCCAAGCCAGTAGGTTTTGAGGGCAATCATCCCAGTTGTTCTACAAACAGGATCCTTTTCAGGGTCTCATCCTTGCCACCAAAAGATTCCATTTTCCAGTCTTCTCAATGAAACATGCTACTATCTCTGCCACATTATCGATTCCTTGCTCACTCGTTGCCTTGGGGATAGGAGATGAAAGGGTCCTATCTGTTCACACTCCTGATTCTAATTCTCTCTCCCCACCCCCGCATGATTTTACAGTAGCAAATGCACTTTTTTTTTGTTGCAATTTGTGGCTTTCAAATATTTTTATTATATTTTGAAAAAGAATCAACGTCTCGCTATTTATTTAATTTCACTGTCCCTTGTGCCACAGTGTGTATGCAAAGGGGTTTATGCTGTAGTGATAGTCATACTGGATTTTTAAAAATCTGAATTCCAAGCTCTGTGGCTATTCTTTGTGGAATTAACCCATTCGTTTTAATGAAATCCCTACCATTATTTTGATGGTGAGTTCATGAGTTAGTTGCTTAAAAAGTCGGGAGGGGGGAGACTTATATAGGGGGATATAAATTTGAATTGCAAAAAAACCAAAACCAAAACCTAAACCTAAATTTATATTCCCAAAACTTTAGTCAAATTATAAATATTAAATCTGCCTATATTTTAGGGTTGCCAAGTCCAATTCAAGAAATATCTGGGGACTTTGGGGGTGGAGCCAGGAGACTTTGGAGGTGGGGCCAGGAGACATTGGGGGTGGAGTCATGAGCAAGCTTGGGACAAGTACAATTGAACTCCAAAGGGAGTTCTGGCCATCACATTGAAAGGGACTGCACACCTTTTCAATGCCTTACCTCCATTAGAAATAATGAAAGATAGGGGGCACCTTTTGGGGGGCTCACAGAATTGCCCCCTCTAGTCCGCTTGCGGAGAGGGCGGGATATAAGTCAAATGTAATAAATAATAAATAGTCCAATCCTTTTGAAACTTGGAGGGTATTTTGAGGAAAGGCATCAGATGCTATGCTGCAAATTTGGTGCCTCTACCTCAAAGAACACCGCCCCCCAGAGCCCCAGATACCCGCAGATCAATTCTCCATTATTGCCTATGGGAATCATTCTCCATAGGGAATAATAGAGTGCCCAGTAGACATTTCCCTCCCCCCTCCCGCTTTCTAAAGCATTCTAAAGTGGGGGGAGGGCCTCCAAACCAGGGAATCCCCTGCCCCCTCCCTCTCTCTCTCTCTCACACACACTTACTGCGTCTGGTTCCTCAACAACTTTACTTGCTCTGAAAACGAAAGCAAAAGAAACGGAGGGTCGAAACTGCTGCTGACCCTTCCCCATGAAGCACCTCCTGTTTCCTGCTCAACTTTAAAGGCACACATTTTTTAAAAAAGGACCTGTTTGCAGGTTTTTAAACCTGCCAGAGCTCTAGAGGTACATGGTGACTGTGGGGGTGGGGCTGTCCCCAAAGATATCCAGCTGTCCTTGACCGGAGTCAGGGCTTCTTTGGTCCTGGCTCTGACCTCGTGGAACTGTCTGCCAAATACCATCAGGGCCCTGTGGGGCTTCATGCAATTCCATACAGGACCTGTATGGCAGAGATGTTCCATCAGGGTTTTGGTTGGGAACGGCAACAATTCTCCATCACGGCTTCTCCCTGGCAGCGCCATAGTTTGGGACTGGTTTTAAGAATATACTGATGCCATTGGAAGACATTTTTAAAAGATCTATTTATTGATTTTAATATTATCTTCTCTTGCTGTTTTTAAATTTCTGTCACAAATCGCTCAGAGGCCTGCTCGCACAGGAATCGGTTGATTCATAAATTTTAAGGATATATAAATAAATAAATAACAGTGCATCATACATCAATTTTTGGTTACATATGTATATGCCCTCCCCTAGTTTTTTTTTAAGCTGTTATAGAAGAAGTTATTGAAGAAGATGATATTGGATTTATATCCCGCCCTCCACTCTGAAGAGTCTCAGAGCGGCTCACAATCTCCTTTACCTTCCTCCCTCACAACAGACACCCTGTGAGGTAGATGAAGATATTGGATTTATATCCCACCCTCCACTCCGAAGAGTCTCAGAGTGGCCTACAATCTCCTTTACCTTCCTCCCCACAACAGACACCCTGTGAGGTAGATGAAGATATTGGATTTATATCCTGCCCTCCACTCCGAAGAGTCTCAGAGTGGCTCACAATCTCCTTTACCTTCCTCCCCACAACAGACACCCTGTGAGGTAGATGAAGATATTGGATTTATATCCCGTCCTCCACTCTGAAGAGTCTCAGAGCGGCTCACAATCTCCTTTACCTTCCTCCCCCACAACAGACACCCTGTGAGGTAGATGAAGATATTGGATTAATATCCCGCCCTCCACTCCAAAGAGTCTCAGAGCGGCTCACAATCTCCTTTCCCTTCCTCCCCCACAACAGACACCCTGTGAGGTGGGTGGGGCTGGAGAGGGCTCTCACAGCAGCTGCCCTTTCAAGGACAACCTCTGCCAGAGCTATGGCTGACCCAAGGCCATTCCAGCAGGTGCAAGTGGAGGAGTGGGGAATCAAACCCGGTTCTCCCAGATAAGAGTCTGCACACTTAACCACTACACCAAACTGGATCTCAAATTATAGTAAAATTATAGTAAAATTACACTTGCATACATGGAGTCCCTTGGACTGCAAGAAGATCAAATCAGTCAGTCCTAAGGGAAATCAACCCAGACTGTTCCCCGGAAGGTCAGATGCTGAAGATGAAGCTCAAATTCTTTGGCACCAAATGAGTAGGGAGCACTCACTGGAGAAGATCCTGATACTGGGAAAGACAGAAAACAAAAGAAGAAAGGGACAGCAAAAGATGAGATAGCTGGACAGCGTTACTAATGTAACTAATATGAATTTGAGTGGACTTCAGAAGATGGCAGGAGACAGGAGGGCCTGACGTGACTTGGTCCATAGGCTCATAAAGAGTCGGACTTGACTGTGCGGCTGAACAACAACATGGAGATGACACACTCTTACAACCATCAGCCCTCAATCACCTTACTGTGTAAGGTACAGTTATAAATGACATAGAACAGGGGTGGCCAACGGTAGCTCTCCAGATATTTTTTGCCTACAACTTCCATCAGCCCCAACCAGCATGGCTGATGGCTGGGGCTGATGAGAGTTGTAGGCAAAAAAACATCTGGAGAGCTACCGTTGGCCACCCCGACATAGAATACATGTACGCTAAACCAAATAGATTTTGGCTATGAGGCCTTCTTCAGATTTGTATATGGAAAGTTCATGAGCCAGACAGAGACATCCTAGACATGAGAAAACCAACCTAAAAAGACTCCATCCGGATGAATGCAATCCATGGTCAGACCAGTCTGTAGACACTCAGCCTGGATTCTGATCTAGGCCTAGAGGGCATGACCTTGAAAGTCATGTGCAAGTGAGAAAGTGAAGACTTCTCAGCCCCTTTTCTTGGTCCTCCACTCCAGTTGGCTGATGCTGGACTCAGGGCCTGACTTAGTGGAACCTTGGGTCCGTGGGCAAATATCCAGGATGGGGATCCATAATCACTGCCACCACCCTCGCTGCACCAGCAGCAGGAGTACAGTCATATTTTTGCTCCTTCTATGAGAGGGTGGGGCTGTAGGCATTCATGAGCCCCCCAGCATGCACCCCAGGGAAAATGCCTCTGTTGCCACTGAGGAAGACCATCCATGGCTGGACTAGATAAAACACTGGTCTCAACCAGCAGGGCACTTACTGAGACCAGGTTCCTCTTACTTATACTGTGACTGGTCAATCCCTAGTCTTCATACTAGTCTTCATACTCTCTTCCAAAACAAGAAAAATCTCTGCTACATCAACACACACACATAATGGGTTGAATTCAGCAGAAGCTCATTTGCATATTAGGCCACAGACTCCTGACACCAAGTCAGCCAGAACTGCATTCCTGCTCATAACCCCCCCCCCCCCGGATTCAACCAACTTTTCCTGCTCATTCTCTCCTAATTCCACCCCTTATTACCAGGGTGCTTTTTTGCAGCAGGAACTCCTTTGCATATTAGGCCACTCTCCCCTGATGCAGCCAATCCTCCAAGAGCTAACAGGGCTCTTAGTACAGGGCCTACCGTAAGCTCCAGGAGGATTGACTACATCAGGAGGGTGTGGCCTAATATGCAAAGGAGTTCCTGCTACAAAAAAAGACCTGCTTATTACTGTCCCTATTCCACATGGCTTTTGACCAGGCAGGTTCTGTTATCCCTGTGGTGGTGAAAGGGCCCTCCTCTATTTTTTACCCACTAGAATCTCTGTTTGGATCCAACCCAGTAGCTTCCTGAACTAGGTTCCAACTTCATGCTTTTGAAGCTCCAAGTTCAGGTCATGGAGTCCACTGAAGAAGAAGATGATGATGATACTGGGTTTATATCCCACCCTCCACTCTGAATCTCAGAGTGGTCACAATCTCCTTTACCTTCCCCCTCCCCCACAACAGACACCCTGTGAGGTAGGTAGAGCTGAGAGATCTCTCACAGCAACTGCCCTTTCAAGGACAACTCCTATGAGAGCTATGGCTGACCCAAGGCCATTCCAGCAGCTGCGAGGGGAGTAGTGGGGAATCAAACCCGGTTCTCCCAGATAAGAGTCCACGCACTTAACCACTACACCAACCTGGCTCTCCCTTCAGGTGAAACCCACCAGGAACTTACTTAGTTTTTTCTCTCTGCTAGCTACCTGCCTGACTCCATACTGATAGAGGAAGGGTGTTTATATGGGAATAAAATGGGATCCCCTTGGGTAACCCAGTTCTAAAAAAAAAGAAAAAAAAGATACACCCACACTTTCTTCTGAATATGCCTCATTCACAAGACAAACAAAAATTATTTTAAACAGCATGGTTTCTTTGGGATCACTACAATTATTCAGCGTTATTTTCTTTCATTTTACAAACATTATTAAGGTAAATACACATTTAATACAGTTCAGCAACTAACAGTTATTATTTTATTCTTAGATAATAACACCAACCCACAACACTCTTAAATTCCATGCACTTAATACTGTTTCTGACTTCTTAAGAAAATTGCAGCTTTTCCGGTGAAAAGTGTCTGCCTAATTTGTGCAATAAATTAGATAAATTATAACCCCTTCTATATGTCCACCTACACAAACAAAATTATGGAGGTTCTTCACACAAACAGCGTATAATTGTGCTATTATGAGGGTTAAATGATTAATTAATATGAAGAGAGGGGGTAGAAATGCACAACCTGTGTTAAAATAGCAATACAAAAGTTTTTGATGGCATCCACCGCTGTTTCTGTTTATTATTAATTTGAATAGCGCTCTTTTAAGAAATGGCAATACATGAATTCCAGATATAAGAATATGAGCTTGCATTCATGCCACAAGGACCTTGTGCAACATTCTAGTAATGTGAAGATTCTCGAACGCTGGTTTGCATGCAAATTGGTATTCCCATGCCGAGGGTCTGACATTTTCAAATTTCCTTCCTTCCTTCCTTCCTTCCTTCCTTCCTTCCTTCCTTCCTTCCTTCCTTCCTTCCTTCCTTCCTTCCTTCCTTCCTTCCTTCCTTCCTTCCTTCCCCAGTGACAGGCCATCTCATCTCAAAGCCTTGGGTAGTTAATAAAAAGGATAAGATAGAAGAAGAAGAAGAAGATGAAGAAGATATTGGATTTATATCCCGCCCTCCACTCCGAAGACTCTCAGAGCGGCTCACAATCTCCTTTACCTTCCTCCCCCACAACAAACACCCTGTGAGGTGGGTGGGGCTCTCACAGCAGCTGCCCTTTCAAGGACAACCTCTGCCAGAGCTATGGCTGACCCAAGGCCATTCCAGCAGGTGTAAGTGGAGGAGTGGGGAATCAAACCCGGTTCTCCCAGATAAGAGTCCACACACTTAACCACTACACCAAACTGGCATATTACCACCTTATCTCTGCCACATCACTGCCACAGGAGGTGGTGGCGGCTACAAGCATAGGTAGCTTCAAGACGGAATTGGATAAGCATATGCAGCAGAAGTCCAACAGTGGTTATTAAAGGTAAAGGCAGTCCCTGGTGCAAGCACCAGTCATTTTCGACTCTGGGGTGACGTTGCTTTCACAACATTTTCACAGCAGGCTTTTTACGGGATGCTTTGCCATTGCCTTCCCCGGTCATCTACACTTTCCCTCCAGCAAGATGGGTAGTCATTTGACCAACCTCGGAAGGATGAAAGGTTGAGTCAACCTAGAGCTGGCTACCTGAACCAGCTTCTGCTGGGATTGAACTCAGGTCGGGAGCAGAGGCTTCCAACTGCAGTACTGCAGCTTTACCACTATTAGCCACAGCATATTGTTGGATTCTCTGTCTGGGGCAGTGATGCTCTGTATTCTTGGTGCTTGGGGGGGGCACAGTGGGAGGGCTTCTCATGTCCTGGCCCCACTGATGGACCTCCTGATGGCACTTAGGTTTTTTGGCCATTGTGTGACACAGAGTGTTGGACTGGATGGGCCGTTGGCCTGATCCAACATGGCTTCTCTTATGTTCTTATTAGTTAGAGCAGTAAGCTCAGTGGCTTAGGCTTGTGGGTTGGCAGGTGGGGCTCACTTAGCCCCTGGAGAGGCACTTTTAACCACCCCATGTCTTGCAAGACTAAAGTTCAACTTGAAGGAGACTGTTAATACAGGGAAGCATGTACCATTTAGCACCCGGCCTAAAGCTTCCACACTGTTTGACTTGCAAGCCCTTCAGGTGCTTGCTAGTTCAACAGGGCTAGAGAGAGAGAAGCCTACAGGCTCAGAGGTACATGTAATATCAGATCCTGAGAGCCAGTTTGGTGTAGTGGTTAAGTGTGTGGACTCTTAACTGGGAGAACCGGGTTTGGTTCCCCACTCCTCTACTTGCACTTGCTGAAATGGCCTTGGGTCAGCCATAGCTCTCGCAGAGTTGTCCTTGAAAGGGCAGCTTCTGAGAGAGCTCTCTCAGCCCCACCCACCTCACAGGGTGTCTGTTGGGGGGAGGAGAAGATAAAGAAGGTTTTAAGTCGCTCTGTGATGCTGATTCAAAGAGAAGAGCAGGGTATAAATCTACAGTTTCTTTATCAGATGTGTGTTTGGTCAGGTGGCACTAGGGTTGCCAAGCCCAATTCAAGAAATATCAGGGTACTTTGGAGGTGGAACCAGGAGACTTTGGGGATGGAGCCAGGAAACATTGGGGGCTGAGCCAGGAGCAAGGGTGTGACAAGCATAATTGAACTCCAAGGGAGTTCTGGCCATCACATTTAAAGGAACTGCACACCTTTTTAAATGCCTTCCTTCCATAGGAAATAATGAAAGATAGGGGCACCTTCTTTTGGGGCTCATAGAATTGGACCACTGGTCCAATATTTTGAAACTTGGGGGGTATTTCGGGGAGAAGCACTAGATGCTATATTGAAAGTTTGGTGCCTCTACCTCAAAAAATAGCTCCCCCAGAGCCCCTGATACCCGCAGATCAATTTCCCATTATTCCCTATGGGATCCGTTCTTCATAGGGAATAATTGCCCAGTAGACATTTCCCTCCCCCCCACCGCTTTCTGATGACCCTAAAGTGGGGGAGGGGCCTCCAAACTTGGGGATTGGCAACCCTCTCTCTCTCACACACACACACTTACTGGGTCTGGTTCCTCCACAACTACATCGGTAAAAAACAGGGGCTATGCTGCTCTCTCTCTCTCTCTCACACACACACACACACTCTTACTTCCTCTGAAATGAAAGCAAAACAAACCGAGGGACTGTGTTGCTGACCTTTCCCATGAAGTACTTCCTGCTCAAGTTTAAAGGCACACACACACACATTTTGAAACGGCTCTGTTTGCAGGTTTCTAAACCTGTCCAAGATCTAGAACTGCATGGTAGCTGGGGGGGGCGGGGCTTTCCCCCCCTGGTTAGCTGACTGTGGGCGGGGGGAAGCCTTTAAAAACAGGGGATCCCCCGCTGGGACCTAGGGATTGGGAAGCGTAGGTGGCACACAGGGCATTTGGTAATGTGTTTCTCTGCCAGCTATGAGGTGATTACCACTGCTCTAAAGGTTAGGGCTAGGTCTGAGAAGGCCTTAGTTCATCTCTTATTGAATGATTTGGGATGAGTTGTACTCTTTCTCAGCTTGACTGCTTCGCATGGCTTCGAGTGTAAAATGAAATAATCGTATACACTGGCCTGAAGTGCACAGAGGAAGGGTGGGGTAGTACCATGGCAGATAGCTCAAACATTAACCATGCAGCTCACGGGATGACCTTGGATCTGTTACTGCCTCTCAGCCTAACCTAAAATGTTGTTGTGAGGATAAATATATCAAGGAAGGGCTGAGGAGATATGAGATAAACATGAAATGAACCAACACAGGCCTTGAATTCAGCAGGAGCTCACAGGAGCTCAGCTCTTGAAGCTTTCTGAGGGCTCTCCCTCCTCCTCCCCACCTACCTTGTCCATTGAAAAGTAAGTGCAGCAGCATAACAATCCCTGGATTAGGAGAGCAGGCAGCCAGGAGCTTTGCCCCACCCCCAGCAGCCTACATCAACCCCTGGAGAAGCCCACACCAGCCTTTCTCCACTTCTGATGTGATTTTGGGTGGTGGGTGGCTTGCTGGCCTTTTGACTGTGGGAGGGGGGGGGTGCCAAGGAGATCCCCAGGTGAGCAAGGCCTGCTTGTAGGGTTGCCAAGTCCAATTCAAGAAATATCTGGGGACTTTGAAGATGGAGCCAGGAGATTTTGGGGTGGAGCCAGGAGCAAGGGTGTGACAAGCATAATTGAACCAAGGGAGTTCTGGCCATCGCATTTAAAGGGACCGCACATCTTTTTAATCCCTTCCCTCCATAGGAAATAATGGATAGGGGCACCTTCTTTTTGGGCTCATAGAATTGGACTCCCTGCTCCAACCCTTTTGAAACTTTTGGGGGGGGCGTATTTTGGGAAGAGGTATTGGATGCTATGCTGCAAATGTGGGACTCTACCTCAAAAAACAGCCCGCACCCCTGAGCCCCATATACCCGCAGATCAATTCTCCATTATTTCCTATGAGAATAAGTCTCCATAGGGAATAATAGAGTTCCCTCCCTCCCACTTCTCTCTCTCACTCACGCATACGCTTAACTGTCTCTGGTGCCTCCACAATGGGGTCTGGAAAGTACAGGGGCTACGCTGCTCTCTTTTACACAAACACTCACTTGTCTGAAACGAAAGCAAAACAAATGGAGGGGCTGCACTCTGACGAGGTCTGCTGTTGCTAACCCTTCCCCATGAAGTACTTCCTGCTTCCTGCTCCAGTTTAAAGGCACACACACATTTTAAAACTGGACCTGTTTGCAGGTCCTGCTGGAGATCTAGAGGTACATGGTGGCTGTGGGGGAGGGGCTTCCCCCACCGGCCAGGTGGCTGGGGGCGGGGGGGGGGAAGCCTGTAAAACCAGGGGATCCCCCACTGGGACCTGGGGATTGGGAAGCCTACCTGCTTGGGCTGGCTGGATCTCTTGCTAGCCCAAGCAGGCTTCACTTGCCCAGGGCTCTCCTTTCTTGCATCGGGTTGCTGTTGGCTGGTGTGTGGGGGGGTGGCATATGCTAATGAGTTATGCTAATGAGCTCCACCACCTTTTTCCTACAAAACAACCCCTGAAATCATGATTCTCTAGTCTCTGTGTGTGTGTGTGGTTGCATAAGCATTGTTGACTTAAAGCTATATGATGTCCCACCCGCTGTAGTACAGCTCTAAGAAATACAAACACCAACTAGGAGAACCCAGATGCCAGTTATGTATGTGTCAAAACATGCATACCCTGCCTTTCTCTTTGTGGCTTCCAGTGGCTCGCATGCTGCTCCATGAAAGCCATACATTAAAAAAAAAAAGATATAATTTATAGAACGCTCTACAAAGAAACCTACATCTGCCATTCTGGTGCTCCAAACAGCACAACACGGTTAAACTTCCTATGAACCACTAAAACAGACACACACACACACACACACCCGCCTCTTCAGGAAGCACACTAGTGTCCCCTATCTGTGCAAAATTTAAATCTATGGCTGGTTAAAATGGACTTGACCTAAATAAACGTTTTCTGCTTAAAATATGAAACCATATTTTACATAGGTTTTATCCAAGAGGGACCTTGCATATTCCTCGAATTTCAGTCTAGGTGAAAAATTCGGTATGCTTGAACTTTTGACTGATTTCCATCTCATAGGCCATAATCGGGAAGCCGGTAGTTCAGGGGATAGTTTGGAAATCTCTCACTGAATTTAGGATGTGTCCCCAGCTTGCTGGGAGGAAAGTGTAGATGACTGGGGAAGGCAATGGCATAAAAAGTCTGCTGTGAAAACATTGTGAAAGCAATGTCACCCCAGAGTCGGAAATGACTGGTGCTTGCACAGAGGACCTTTCCTTTTCCTTTCCATGTGTGTGATGTTCTCACATAGTTGCACTTTCTTGTTGCTGTTCTGTACCCTACCATCATTGGTTTACTGCCATCAGCTCCAGTTTGTGAAAGGGTATATAGGGAAGAAGGGGGAGGAGACTGGATTTGTACCCCACCCTTCATTCGGAATCTCAAAGCAGCATATAATCTCCTTTCCCTTCCTCTCCCCACAACAGAGACCCTGAGAGGTGGGTGGGGCTGAGAGAGCTTTCACAGCAGCTGCCCTTTCAAGCGCAACTCCTGCGAGAGCTATGGCTGACCCAAGGCCATTTTAGTGGGTGCAAGTGGAGGAGTGAGGAATCAAACCCGGTTCTCCCAGATTAGAGTCTGCACACAACCACTACATTAAACAGCCTCTGTGCAGGTGGTTGGACAGTTTGAAATGAAAGCAGAGGGGGTGAGGGATTAATGAAGGGAGGGGGAACCAGTGGGGGGGTGGGGTATGAGTTTGAAATTTTTGAGTTGATGATTAGCACTGATCATTTCAGTTTTTGCTCATGAACCTTACAATTTCTTGCGCTATCTCACGATTTCGGGGCGGCCAAACTTGTTTAATTTAGTCGTTTCATGGGGTGGCCAAACTTGTTTAATTTAAGAGCCACACAGAATAAACATCAGAGGTTGGAGAGCCGCAAGACAGGAACATCTGATGTTGGAGAGCTGCAGGGGAGGATGGGAGAGATGGGAAAAAATCAACTTCAACTTTAAATGTATTCTCCATGCGGCTGGCTGGCTTGGCTTACAGAAGTGATTTAAGGACACAAACGCCTTCTTCAAGCTTGCCCACATTTAACTGAAGAATTGCAACCCAGGTATGTTCTCCTGCTGGTTCTCAGCACACCTGGAGGAAATACTGGCAATGGAAGGTGTATCTGGAATCCTCTCTTTAGCAGAAGGGGGGGGGGAGGTTTCACTAAGCAATTTTTTTTTTCCCTGAGGGTTTTACTGATATTTTGACTTGGCAAGTCAGATACTTTATCTTGTTATGGCTCTTTAAAAACTATTTTTGCCTAGAAGCACATTCTCATCCCTTTGACGGCAACGTATGTAAGATTATACTTGCAGCTAATGCATTCTAATGATCAAAAGTGGATTTAAAAGCACTGGTTGTCACCAGAGTTGTCACCTTTTTGAGGAGTGGAACTGGGTTTAGTGTTTTGTACATCGTTTTTATGCTGTACCAAAGGTATGCTGTATCACCATTCTCTTTTTTGGGTTTATCCCCCCCCCTTTTTTTTTTTTTGGTAGATGGTTTTAAAAAGGGAATCAGACAGCTTTATGGAGGACAGGTTCATCCATGTTTACTAGCCATCATGAGTAAAGGAAGTCTCCATATATGAAGTCAGAAAACCTCTGATATTCTTCAGATCATCAATTTGCTGGTTCCTTCGGGGGGGGGGGGGCTCAAAGGAATGGGGCTTCTCCAAATCTCTTCTGAGAATATTAGCAAAAAAGGAGCTGAATTCCATTTGCCCCAGTGGAGTTCTAAGCCCAGGGTAAGTGTAAGTGGGTTAGAAGTTTTGTGTATGTTCAATCAATGCATGTTTATGAGCAGGGCTTTTTTTGTAGCAGGAACTCCTTTGCATATTAGGCCACACACCCCTGATGCAACCAATCCTCCTGGAGTTTACAGTACGCCAGGAGTGGTCAAACTTGCTTAACATAAGAGCCACATAGAATAAATGTCAGATGTTTGAGAGCTGCAAGACATGAATGTCAGATGTTTGAGAGCCACAAGGAAGGAAGGAAGGAAGGAAGGAAGGAAGGAAGGAAGGAAGGAAGGAAGGAAGGAAGGAAGGAAGGAAGGAAGGAAGGAAGGAAGATAGATGGGGGAGTGTAGAGGGAGAGATGGAAAGAAAGCAACTTTAACTTTAAATACATTCTCCAAGCTGGCTTAGCTTGGATAAGCTGGAACGGGTCCAGAGGAGGGCGATGAAGATGGTGAGGGGTCTGGAGACCAAGTCCTATGAGGAAAGGTTGAAGGAGCTGGGGATGTTTAGCCTGGAGAGCAGGCATCTGACAGGTGATATGATCACCATCTTCAAGTACTTGAAGGGCTGTCGTATAGTGTGGAATTGTTTTCAGTAGCCCCAGAAGGTAGGACCAGAACCAATGGGTTGAAATTAAATCCAAAGAGTTTCCGGCTCAACATTAGGAAGAACTTCCTGACCGTTAGAGCGGTTCCTCAGTGGAACAGGCTTTCTCAGGAGGTGATGGGTTCTCCTTCCTTGGAGGTTTTTAAACAGAGGCTAGATGGCCATCTGACAGCAATGAAGATCCTGTGAATTTAGGGGAGATGTTTGTGAGTTTCCTGCATTGTGCAGGGGGTTGGACTAGATGACCCTGGAAGTCCCTTCTAACTCTAGGATTCTATGACAAGTGATTTAAAGAGACAAATGCCTTCTCCAAGTTGGCTGACAGGGCGGTGGGGGCTTCGAGAGCCACACAATATGTATAAAAGAGTCACATGTGGCTCCCGAGTCACAGTTTGGCCACCTCTGCAGTAGACCCTGTCCTAAGAGCCCTGGAAGCTCTTTTTTGTGTTAACCAAATTTATTAAATTTTTGCAATGTATTTCAAATAATAAAAAGGGGGAAAATGCAATATTTCAATCCTTATCAATACATTACACATTTTCTTTTTTCTCACTTCCCCCACCTCTTTTCTTTGACCTCTGTCGGTGCTTCAAGCTATTGAGAAAAAAAACAATTAAGGTACCATCCCTTTTAGAATCTTGCACTATAAAACTTACATAAAATCTAATAACATCTCTATATCTCTATTTATAATTCGGTCTTCTAGCTTTCCTTCAGGACATTGTTAGCACATCCTGAACTTATTTATCTCAATATACTAAATCATAGTATAATCATCATCTCACAGAGGTCTGAGAGGAGCAGAGCAGAGCAGCTCTGATAGCTGAGACAGCTGGAGAAATTGCTGAGAATTTCTGAGTTTTGAAGGACTACATTCTAAGGTTTGTGGGGCTGCCTAAAATTCTAAGGTGTGATAGCTGGGGAACTGCTCTTTGTTTGGTTGACTGCTCTTTGTTTGGTTGACTGCCTTAAGGGTGAAAGAGATTGAGAGTGATTGCTGCTGATTGAGAGTGATTGCTGAGGAGTGCCTCTGCTCCACCTCTTTGCATTTTAAGCTGCACCTTGCCAAAGGCTGAGCACATCTCACAGAGGTCTGAGAGGAGCAGAGCAGAGCAGCTCTGATAGCTGAGACAGCTGGAGAAATTGCTGAGAATTTCTGAGTTTTGAAGGACTACATTCTAAGGTTTGTGGGGCTGCCTAAAATTCTAAGGTGTGATAGCTGGGGAACTGCTCTTTGTTTGGTTGACTGCTCTTTGTTTGGTTGACTGCCTTAAGGGTGAAAGAGATTGAGAGTGATTGCTGCTGATTGAGAGTGATTGCTGAGGAGTGCCTCTGCTCCACCTCTTTGCATTTTAAGCTGCGCCTTGCCAAAGGGTGAGAGCTAAAAGGCTCTTGGCCTGTGGCTCTTCGCATAGGGGCTCCCTAAGGAGCAGGAACCCAGATCCCTGGCTTCCTTGTTCTCCAAATAAGGTAAGTTCCCAATAAGGTAAGTTGAGGTAAGGTAAGTTGACCCGCCAGAAGGGGAGCCACTTAAACAGCATTTAAAGAGGACTGTATATATTTATATATATATATATATATATATATATATATATATATATATATATATATATATATATATATATATATATATATATATATATATATATATATATACAATGAAGATAGAATGCCAGCAGGGGGTTGGGGGCTTTCCAGTGTTTTGCACTGAGTGTCACATGTATGACTATCTGCCCAAAGGACAGAAGTCTTGGGTGTGTGCTCGATGCAAGGAGCTCCTGGTCCTCAGGGAACGAGTTCGTACCCTTGAGGCTGAGGTGACTGCCCTGGAGAAGCAGAGACGGTCAGTTAGGCACTTGGGGAAGACTCTCGGGGGCGTATTAGATGAGCCCCGCTCTGAACGTAGCAGCCCCGTTGCTGCCAGAGAGCGTGAGGGTCGAGAGGGAACAGGGCACCGTGCTGAGGATAAGGGGAATGCGCCCTCAGAAGGGACCTCTTCTTCGGTTGGTGAGCGGGAATCCTTTTGCACCAAGGAACCATCCCTGAGCAGGGGGAGAGGGGGGGTATTGGTAGTTGGTGATTCGATCATTAGGCAAGTAGACAGCCGGGTGGCGAAACTGCGTACTGACCGTATGGTGACTTGCCTGCCTGGTGCGAAGGTAGCGGACATTACGCGTGTAGTAGATAGACTGATAGACAGTGCTGGGGAGGAGCCTGTGGTCGTGGTGCTGGGGAGGAGCCTGTGGTCGTGGTGCATGTTGGCACCAACGATGTGGGGAAATGCAGTCGTGAGGTCCTGGAGGAAAAATTTAGGCTGCTAGGCAGGAGACTTAAGGCCAGGACCTCCAAGGTAGCCTTCTCGGAAGTGCTACCTGTTCCACGTGCAGGGCAGGAGAGACAGGCACAAATTAGAAGTCTCAATGTGTGGATGAGACGATGGTGTAAGGAGGAAGGGTTTACGTTTGTTAGGCACTGGGATGCTTTCTGGAACAAGCGGGAGCTGTACAAAAGAGACGGTCTCCACTTGTCCCCGGATGGAACCAGGTTGCTGGCGCTTAAAATCAAAAAGGTGGCAGAGCAGTTTTTAAACTAAATCTTGGGGGAAAGCCGACAGGAGATGAAATGTCTCTGGTTCGGGAGGACTCGTCTCAAAGAGATGAAGGGTTAGCTACTATTTTTCTACCGGATAACGGACCGGAGTTGTCCACTGTGAAGGTGACAAACAATATGGACTGTCTGCCAGTGTCTCGAGGTGGCAGGAGGAAGGTGGCGGGCCTAGCTCGCCTGGGAAATTATAGATGTTTGTATGCAAATGCTAGAAGTGTTCAAAGTAAAATTGGTGAATTGGAATGTTTAGTGTTGGGAGAAAACATAGACATTGTGGGAATTTCAGAAACTTGGTGGAATGAGGAGAATCAGTGGGACACGGTGATTCCTGGATATAAGCTATATCGGAAGGATAGGGAGGGAAGGGTTGGAGGTGGGGTGGCTCTGTATGTCAGAGAGGATATACGGTCCAGTAAGGCTGAGATCAGAGAATTAGATTCACTTTTAGAAATGCTTTGGGTTGAAATAGAGGGCCCAAAAGGAAATTTAACTATGGGAGTTTGTTATCGCCCACCAAATCAAAAGAGAGAGGACGATATGATGGAAGGCTTAAAGATAGCGGCTAAACGTAAAAACTGTGTTGTAATAGGTGATTTTAACTACCCGCAGATTGATTGGGTCAATATGTGTTCTGGTCGAGAGAAAGAGATTGAGTTTCTTGATGCTCTCAATGACTGTGCTATGGAGCAGATGGTCTCAGAACCTACCAGGGGTGGGGCGATCCTGGATTTGGTCCTAAGTAATGCCCAAGACTTGGTGAGAGATGTAAAAGTGATTGCGCCGCTTGGGAGCAGTGACCATAATGTTATTGATTTCACCGTTTGTATAAATAGGGAGTTGTCCAAAAAGACCACCACAACCACGTTTAACTTTAAAAGGGGTAAATACACTGAGATGAGGAGGCATGTGAGGAAGAAACTGAAAGGAAAGGTACATACGGTCAAAACCCTTGGGGAAGCTTGGACGCTATTTAAAACTATAATCCTAGAAGCTCAGATAAAATACATACCACAAGTTAGGAAAGGCACAAACAGGCATAAGAAAAGGCCTGCGTGGTTAACAAACAAAGTAATGGAAGCTGTAAAAGGTAAGAAGGACTCTTTTAAGCGGTGGAAAACCAGTCCAAGTGAGATTAGTAAAAGGGAACACAGGCTGTGGCAAATCAAATGCAAGACTGTGATCAGGCAGGCAAAAAGGGACTATGAGGAGCATATTGCAAAAAACATAAAGACCAACAATAAAACTTTCTTCAAATATATTAGAAGTAGGAAACCAGCCAGGGAGGCAGTGGGGCCCTTGGATGACCATGGGGTAAAAGGATTACTGAAGGAGGATAGGGAAATGGCTGAGAAGCTAAATGAATTTTTTGCCTCCGTCTTCACTGTAGAAGACGAGAACTTTTTGCCCGCCCCAGAACCACTAATTTTGGAAGGGGTGTTGAAAGACCTGAGTCAGATTGAGGTGACAAATGAGGAGGTTCTACAACTGATAGACAAATTAAAAACTAATAAGTCACCGGGTCCGGATGGCATACATCCGAGAGTTCTGAAGGAACTCTAAGTTGAACTTGTGGATCTTCTAACAAAAATCTGTAATCTTTCATTGAAATCTGCCTCCATTCCTGAGGACTGGAAGGTAGCAAATGTCACCCCCATCTTTAAAAAAGGTTCCAGAGGAGATCCGGGAAATTACAGGCCAGTCAGTCTGACTTCAATACCGGGAAAGTTGGTAGAAACCATTATCAAGGACAGAATGAGTAGGCACATTGATGAACACGGGTTATTGAGGAAGACTCAGCATGGGTTCTGCAAGGGAAGATCTTGCCTCACTAACCTGTTGCATTTCTTTGAGGGGGTGAACAAACATGTGGACAAAGGAGACCCGATAGATGTTGTTTACCTTGACTTCCAGAAAGCTTTTGATAAAGTTCCTCATCAAAGGCTCCTTAGAAAGCTTGAGAATCATGGAGTAAAAGGACAGGTCCTCTTGTGGATCAAAAACTGGCTGAGTAATAGGAAGCAGAGAGTGAGTATAAATGGGCAGTCTTCGCAGTGGAGGACGGTAAGCAGTGGGGTGCCACAGGGCTCGGTACTGGGTCCCATGCTCTTTAACTTGTTCATAAATGATTTAGAGTTGGGAGTGAGCAGTGAAGTGGCCAAGTTTGCGGATGACACTAAATTGTTCAGGGTGGTGAGAACCAGAGAGGATTGTGAGGAACTCCAAAGGGATCTGTTGAGGCTGGGTGAGTGGGCGTCAACGTGGCAGATGCGGTTCAATGTGGACAAGTGCAAAGTAATGCACATTGGGGCTAAGAATCCCAGCTACAAATACAAGTTGATGGGGTGTGAAATGGCAGAGACTGATCAAGAGAGAGATCTTGGGGTCATGATAGATAACTCACTGAAAGTGTCAAGACAGTGTGCGTTTGCAATAAAAAAAGGCCTATGCCATGCTGGGAATTATTAGGAAGGGAATTGAAAACAAATCAGCCAGTATCATAATGCCCCTGTATAAATCGATGGTGCGGTCTCATTTGGAGTACTGTGTGCAGTTCTGGTCGCCGCACCTCAAAAAGGATATTATAGCTTTAGAGAAGGTGCAGAGAAGGGCAACTAGAATGATTAAAGGGCTGGAGCACTTTCCCTATGAAGAAAGGTTGAAACGCTTGGGACTCTTTAGCTTGGAGAAACGTCGACTGCGGGGTGACATGATAGAGGTTTACAAGATAATGCATGGAATGGAGAAAGTAGAGAAAGAAGTACTTTTCTCCCTTTCTCACAATACAAGAACTCGTGGGCATTCGATGAAATTGCTGAGCAGACAGGTTAAAACGGATAAAAGGAAGTACTTCTTCACCCAAAGGGTGATTAACATGTGGAATTCACTGCCACAGGAGGTGGTGGCGGCCACAAGTATAGCCACCTTCAAGAGGGGTTTAGATAAAAATATGGAGCACAGGTCCATCAGTGGCTATTAGCCACAGTGTATGTGTGTATATAACATTTTTTGCCACTGTGTGACACAGAGTGTTGGACTTGATGGGCCGTTGGCCTGATCCAACATGGCTTCTCTTATGTTCTTATGTTCTTATATCACCTTAACCTTTTAGTTCACCCATAGTATTACACTTATCTTTCATCGATCTATTATCACATCAATTATAACCGTTTGTTGTAATTATCACTATATTTTCTAACTGCTAATAAAAGGAGCTATCGTATATTGATTCAAAAAAATCTTTCTAATTACCTGTCTCCCCCATTTTCCCCAATTTCAGGTTATATTTTCAAAAACCACCAAATGTCTCTTAACTCTCCATTGCTTTTCAATATAGTCCTGAAACTTCTTCCATTCATCTTTAATTTTTTCTGCATCACTGTCTTTCAAGATTCTAGTAAGTCTATCCATTTCACTCCAATGTAAAGTTTTTAAAATCCAGTCCCATTTATCTGGTATCTCAGCTTGCTTTGTGCAAACAATGTTCTTGCAGCTGACAACATATACCACACCAAAGTCCTGTCTTGCTTTGGAAAACTTTCCATTTGTAATCCTACCAGAAAGGTATCTGGTGCCCTTTTAACTGCATATCTCAAAATCTTCGACATCTCTTGTTGAATCATTTGCCAAAATTGTCTTGCTTTTTCACATGTCCACCACTTATGGTAAAAAGAGCCTTCATGCTTTTTACATTTCCAACACCGATCAGATGCCTGCTTGTTCATTTTTGCTTACTTCTTAGGTGTCATATACCACCTGTATTGCATTTTCAAACAGTTTTCTTTTATATTATTACATGTCGATATTTTCATAGAGTTCTTCCATAGGTGTTCCCATGTCTCCATTGAAATTTCTTTATTCATATTTATTGCCCATTTAATCATTTGAGATTTCACTACTTCGTCTTCTGTAGACCATTGCAATAACAATTTATACATCTTTGCAATCAATTTTTCATCTTCCCCTAATAGCACTTTTTCCATTTCTGTCTGATCTTGCCTTATACCTGTAGTCCTGATATCTTTATCCACTAAACTTTTAATTTGTAACATCTGGAACCAATTAAATTTGTCTTGCAGTTCTTCCTCCGCTTTTAATTCTACTTTGCCACCCTTAATTTTTAGCAATTGTTTGTATGTAACCCATTTGTCTTCCTGTGAGTCAGAAATCCATTTTATAACTTCCATTGGTACAATCCACAGTGGTTTCCTCTCATCACCATATTTAAAATATATTTTCTAAGTACTCAACAAACTTCTTCTTATAAAATGATGCCGGAAGAAACCATCCATCTTCTCCTTCCCATAATACAAATATGCATGCCAACCAAATAGATTTCCATGACCTTCTAACACCAATAAATTCTGGTTGGATAAGGTTATCCAGTCCTTGAGCCATACTAAACATACTGCTTCATGATATAATTTAAGATCCAGCACTTGAAAACCTCCTTGTTCTTTCGCATCAATTAGTATTTTCCTTTTGATTCTTGGTTTTTTTCCCGCCCATACAAATTCAGAAATCTTTTTTTGCCATCTATTGAATTGTTTAACATCTTTCACAATTGGAATTGTTTGAAAGAGGAACAACATTCTTGGTAAGACATTCATTTTCCCGGCATCTATCCTGCCCAAAAGAGACAAGTTCAGTTTATTCCATTTCAACATATCTGCTTCAATTTTACGCCAAAGTTTATCATAGTTATTTTTAAACAGATCTATATTTTTCATCGTGATCTCTACACCCAAATATCTTACTTTCGAGGTGGCTTCACATCCAGTTGCATTTTGAAGTTCTTTCTGTTTGCGCAATAATAAATTTTTACTTAAAATTTGTGATTTTTCTTTATTTATGTAAAACCCAGCAAAGTCACCATATTCTCTGATTTTTTCCAATAGCAATGGTAATACTTGTATTGGATTTTCAGTAAAAACATCACATCATCTGCAAAGGCTCTATATTTATAAGTCCATCCTTTCAATTTTAGCCCCTCTATTTCCTTATCTTCTGTTATTTGCAACAAAATCTCTAGAGTCATTATAAATAGCAATGGGGATAGAGGGCAACCTTGTCTTGTACCTTTGCTGATAACCATTTGCTCCATTATATCTGAATTAACACATAGCTTAGCTCGCTGTTCAGTATATATTGCCTTCACCATTCTTATAAAGTCTTTTCCCAACTCTACTTTTTCCATCACAGCAAACAAAAAGTCCCAATTAAGGTTGTCAAAAGGCTTTCTCCGCATCAGCAAAAAAGAGTGCCACTTCTTTTTCCGGATGTTTTTCATAATATTCTACAATGTCCACCACTATTCTGATATAGTCTCTAATTTGGCTCTTCAGGAGAATGCCTGCTTGCTCCTCACAGATAAACCTATGCAGGTATTGTTTTAGCCTTTCCGCCAAAATTTTTGCAAAGATTTTGTAGTCATTGTTAAGCAATGAAATAGGTCTATAATTTTCCACATTTGTAGCATCTCTGTCTTCTTTTGGTAACAATGAAATAACTACTTCTTTCCAGGTATTTGGCACTTGCCCATCCAAACAGATATTATACATCAATTTTTGGAGCATTGGAACTAATTTAAGAACATAAGAACATAAGAACATAAGAGAAGCCATGTTAGATCAGGCCAATGGCCCATCCAGTCCAACATTCTGTGTCACACAGCGGCCAAATATATATATATATATATATATACACACACACACACTGTGGCTAATAGCCACTGATGGACCTCTGCTCCATATTTTTATCTAACCCCTTCTTGAAGGTGGCTATGCTTGTGGACGCCACCACCTCCTGTGGCAGTGAATTCCACATGTTAATCACCCTTTGGGTGAAGAAGTACTTCCTTTTATCCGTTTTAACCTGTCTGCTCAGCAATTTCATTGAATACCCACGAGTTCTTGTATTGTGAGAAAGGGAGAAAAGTACTTCTTTCTCTACTTTCTCCATCCCATGCATTATCTTGTAAACTTCTATCATGTCACCCCTCAGTCGACGTTTCTCCAAGCTAAAGAGCCCTAAGCGTTTCAACCTTTCTTCATAGGGAAGGTGTTCCAGCCCTTTAATCATTTTAGTTGCCCTTTTCTGAACTTTCTCCAATGCTATAATATCCTTTTTGAGGTGCGGCGACCAGAACTGCACACAGTACTCCAAATGAGACCGCACCATCGATTTATACAGAGGCATTATGATACTGGCTGATTTGTTTTCAATTCCCTTCCTAATAATTCCCAGCATGGCGTTGGCCTTTTTTATTGCAAACGCACACTGTCTTGACATTTTCAGTGAATTATCTACCATGACCCCAAGATCTCTCTCTTGGTCTGTCTCTGCCAGTTCACACCCCATCAACTTGTATTTGTAGCTGGGATTCTTGGCCCCAATGTGCATTACTTTGCACTTGGCCACATTGAACCGCATCTGCCACGTTGACGCCCACTCACCCAGCCTCAACAGATCGCTTTGGAGTTCCTCACAATCCTCTCTGGTTCTCACCACCCTGAACAATTTAGTGTCATCCGCAAATTTGGCCACTTCACTGCTCACTCAAAATGGCAGCCGCAACTTTTTCAGGCCCCAACTCTATGATTTTTTGGGCTAGAGTAGGCCTGGAGGTCTAGGCCTATTTTCATTGAACTGATTGCAGCTTCTATTTCACCTTTTTCAATTGGATCATTCAATGTTTCTTTCATCATTTCTGTTGTTGGATTTACCTTCACATTTTGTAGATAAGCTTCTAATCTTTCTTTATCAACTCACTGGCCTTTAAATAAGTTAGCATAGTACTTGTAGAATTCCCTTTTGATGCCGTCCTGGTCTACGATTTCTTTGCCACCGGTTTTAATCTTGTTTATGTATTTATTTCCCCTTCTTTTCTTCATTTGCCACACCAAATACTTTCCAGGTTTGTTTGCCACTTCAAAAGATTTTTGTTGGAGTCTTTTCAAATTCCATTCCACCTCTTTATTCAGTAAATGATTTAACTGACTCTGTAAAATTGTAATTTCTCACAAAATTTTCTTTTTCCCTGGTCTCTTTCTTAATTCAATTTCTTTTTTACTTATTTCCTTTTGTAAGTCCAACAATTGCTTTTCATTTGCCCTTCTGTCCTTATTATTCAATATAATTAATGATCCTCTCATCACAGCCTTATAGGCATCCCGAACCGTTTGAAATTGTACCTCTTGGTTGTCATTTATTTGGAAAAAAGCTTTAGTTTCTTTTTCTAGAGATGCCACTACCTCCACTTTCTGTAATAAGTCATCATTTATCCTCCACCTCCTCTCTTTTTTCCTCCCTTTAGCCAACCACATCAACGGGTTATGGTTTGCACCTATTTTCGGAAGACTCTCTACTTTTTTTGTGATCAACCCCAGCTCTTTTGTAGCCCATAACATATCAATCCTAGAAAAGGTATTCTGTCTGGCTGAAAAAAAAGTATAGTCTCATGCCCTGGGGTTGAATTTTCTCCACAAATCTTCTAAGCTCTCTTGTTTGATTAGTTAAAAAATAATGCTTTAGGTAGTTTCCCATCTGCATTATTTTCCCCAAATCTATCTAAGGAGTTCTGGATAGTTCCATTAAAGTCACCCATAAGCATTATCTGATCGTATGTTATTTGATCCAGTTGTTTCATAGTATCATTGAAAAAGTCACTCTTAGACCCATTAGGAGCATAAAGTCCCAACAACAGAGTCTTTTTGCCATACATCAAAACTTCTACTGCCAAATATCTACCTTCATTATCTTTAAAAATCAGCTTTGGCTCCAGCTCCTTCTTTATGTAAAAAATCACTCCTTTTTTTTTTTCTTTAGCCAATGAACCAAATTCTTCCCCTAAAAATTTGTTATGTAAAAATTTGTGATCCGATTGTCTAATGTGTACTTCTTGTAGACAAATTATATTACATTTTTGTTTTGTAATCCAATGAAATGTTGCTCTTCGTTTCTGCGGCAAATTTAGGCCATTAAAATTCCAAGAAATTAATTTGTAATCCATAATGATTCTTCAATTAAGCTGTGTCCCCAAAATCCTTATTGTCCGCCAAAAACCCTTCCATGCCTTGAATGTCTATTATGGAATACTTCAGCCCTTTATACTCAAAAGTAAGTCCGGTTGGTAAAATCCATCTATATCTTGTTCCTTTTGCCCTTAATTTATCCGTCAAAGGTTTAACTTGTCTTCTGTCACTGATGACCTTCCTTGGTAATTCCTTCATTATTCTGACTCTGCTCTCCTCCACCACCAATTCCTTTGCAAATTGTGGGCTCAAGATCCTTCCCACTATATCGCTAGTGGTAAATTTAATTACTGTGTCTCTTGGCAATTTACGCCTTCTGGCAAACTCTGAATTGACCCTGTAAACATAATCACATTGATCTTCAGTCTTCTCTGGATCTTCACCCAAATATTCAGCAATAATAGTTATGATATATTTCTTTAAGTCCTCTTGATTGTTTTCTGGCACCCCCCTCAGACGGACAAAGTTCTCCATCAGCTTACAGTCTTGTAGTAGAACTTTTTCTTGAATCTTCTTTATTGTAACATCTTGATTTGTAACTCTATTTTTCACCTCTTGCATCTTCTGTGTTGCTTGTGACTCCTTCCTCAGATCTTAAATTTCTTTCTTGATCTCTTTATTTACAGCTTCAGCACTGGAATTTATTTATTTTGTTAGTTCCTTAGCTATCTCTTTTGTTATTTCTTTAGTCTCTTTAGTCAACTTTTTCTTACTTGTAGTTATCAAATCTTTCATTGCCTTTGTTAATCTGGCCTCCATAGCATCCAGATGTTCTTGGGCAATCTTAGACATTTTGCTTTCTATTGAGCCAGCTCTTCCACACGTTCTTAGTTCGTATTTTGGATCAGACATCAGACGTCAGTCTTCCCACAGCATATAATAGACCCCAAGTTGACCTCACCAAACTACAAACTGATAACAGGGTTCAATAGATTAGAGCATGCCCTCTTCAGCAAGCCCAAAATATCCGTCCTCAGAGCTTCCTGGGCCAAGATATTAATATTTAAAGTTTTATAAACACTCAAAATGGCAGCCGCAACTTTTTCAGGCCCCAACTCTATGATTTTTTGGGCTAGAGTAGGCCTGGAGGTCTAGGATGTGTCCATCTTCTCCCAGCGCTGTTTCCTGACTCTCTGGAAATGAAGTCCCGTTCTCAATGGTTTCCACTCTCGAGATATTTCAATCATCACTTCCTGTTTCCCAATTGCAAGCTGAGGCTTTGTTATGATGGGGGATTTTTTTGCAGAATCCACAAAGGTAAACAAATCTTGGGTTTTTTGAGTTTTACAGCACCTATTAAAATCTCAAAGCCACAATTTCACCCCCAGCCTCTGTAACACAGCTTTGCAAATAGTTCCAAATCTTTGTTTCTTTAGTTTAAAAATGTTCTTTTAGACCCGGAATGAAAGATAAGAATTGTACCTTATCAAGTGTCCAAAACTTCCTTACACCGATCGTTCCAATCTTCAGCAGTCTATAGTCCATAGAAAGTTGGGGTTGGGTGAATTTATGTCAACTTAATGACTCCAAAAAGCCTTTGTAGACATTGTTATGCGATTTTTCACGGGAAATTCTTCAAAGCCAATAAGGAGCCCCAGCGGGACTCCTCGCCAGCCAAAGTTAAACTCCTCAAAATCTTGCAAGCATGTCTTGGACTCTTCCCATAACTGGGAGGGTAGATAGCAGGTGATAAAAATACCTTTTATGTCCAGAACAAAGGCGTTGGTTCACTCCACAAAAGGGAGATGCGTCAGTTCCCCATCTTTCCAACTTCGGAAGTCAAAGAGCCCTGGAAGCTCTTGAAGGATTGGCTACATCATAGGAGTGCAGCCTAATATGCAGAGTCGCTGCTACAAAAAAAATGCCCCGTTTATGAGTAACTGCAGCTCATGGGTTCAGGGCTCTTTTTCAAGCAGGGGCTCCTCTGCATATTAGGCCACGCCCCCCTGATGTAGCCAATCTTCCTGGAGCTTATGGTAGGCCCTGGACTAAGAGCCCTCTAAGCTCTTGGAGGCTTGGCTGCATCAGGGGGCGTGGCCTAATATGCAGAGGAGCTTCAGCTCGAAAAAGAGCCCTGCATGGATTAGAGATGAGTTGGATACGGAGCATAGTTCACTCTAGCCTCCCGCTGTCATTCTAATCCGTCCGTAATCTACCAATTTCCTACCATCTGCAGCTCCCTCTTGAAGACTGGCGCTGAGCAAATACACCGTGTGAATAAAATGCTTAAGGAATTCCTGGCAGCCCTCTCTCTGGCTGTGATGGACTGACCTTTGTTCAGTGACCCTTCATAATGGGCACATCTGCTTTACTGAGAATCATGGTGTGGGGGGGGGGGAAGCACAGTTTACTCCAGCTGTGAGTCTGGAACGCTAGTATTCCTCCAGTTTAAACGGCAGGACTCTACAGAAATGGATCACCCTCAAAGGCATAAAAAAAGGTCACGATACCCTAGTGCTATAATTTCTTGATTTAGGCTTGGATGCTAATAATAATTTGATGAATGATAATTTTAGAGCCAGTCGAGTGTAGTGGTTAGAAGGCCAGGCTAGAACCGGGGATAATCCAGTTTAAATCCCCATGCTGACTTGGAAGCTTGCTGGGTTTCCATGAGCCGGCCAGTCTATCTCTCTCTTAATGCAGCCTGTCTTACAGGGTTGAGGCTGTGAAGATAAAATGGAAGAGGAGGAAGAGGAACAGTTATGTAAACTGCTGTGAGTCCTCACTGAAGCGAAAACAGGATATAGCCAAATGAATGAATAATCTACTTGGAATCTCTTGGTCTACTGTATGTACCGGAGCAGTAGGGAAGGGATGGTGGCTCAGTGGTAGAGCATCTGCTTGGGTAGCAGAAGGTCCCAGGTTCAATCCCCGGGATCTCCAAAAAAGGGTCCAGGCAAATAGGTGTGAAAAACCTCAGCTGGAGACCCTGGAGAGCCGCTGCCAGTCTGAGAAGACAATACTGACTTTGATGGACCGAGGGTCTGATTCAGTATAAGGCAGCTTCATATGTTCATTTTCTTTGTTTATCCATAGCCTAAAGCCAAAATTCATGTGATGTGAATGCTAAGAACAGGAGCTCTAAGCCACTCAAAAGAGCAGTCAACATTCTGGGTGGCAGATATGGCTATCATATAGACTTAAACTGCTTTAGAAGTCACTTTTCGGAGAATTAAAATCCTGACAACAGTTCCATGATTGGGAGTTGGAACTAGGAATCTCTGACAAAATTCTCATTACCTTTATGCAATTACAGTTCCTAGGATTCTTTTGGCACCACATTCCACTTAAACTGCTGTTAAGTTTGTGCGTTTTGTAGCAATAGGAGTAGCTCAAAAGCAAAAGAGGAGCAATAAAATGGGGAAATTGAATAAGGGACACAAAATGTATTGTGTTATCATGGACTTGTATTTATGTGCCTATTTTCCCACAATTCCTGTTTAATCTTTCAAAGATTACCAGTGATTATGTTGGCAAAGAAGAAGAGATTTGCATTCATTGGTCAATAATTGTCTTAGCGGATGGATAGGAAAAGTTGTTTATATCAGTGTTCTGCAAGAAGCTGTTTAGTAACTTGCCCTCTAGGGGTATGCATTCAGTTCAACTGAACCGAATACAACCCTGAAAAACAGCTGATTCGGCTGTATTCAGCCTTACACAGCCGAATCAAATTCTCTGATCTGATTTGGCTGCTGAACCAATGGGATGCAACAGAACTTGAGTGGCGGTTGACAGGCCAATGGCTGATGTGGTGCGTTGTAACCACTGACCAGTACGTTTGGGCTTTTATATATCTAAAGGATGAGATTTCATGTGCGTGCACACATCTGCCGATGCATCGAAATGGAAGTCCATATCCACTGTATCTGAGGAAGTGAGCATGCACACAAAACCTCATGCCTCGAATAAATCTTTGTTGGTCTTAAGCAGGAGTGGCCAAACTTTCTTAACATAAGAGCCACATAAAATAAATGTCAGATGTTTGAGAGCCACAAGGCATGAAGGTCAGATGTTAGAGAGGCACAAGTAGGGTTGCCAGGTCCCCCGCATTCTCTGTCGGGGGACTTTCGCAGGCACACGACACAGTGACATCACCCGGAAGTGACATCATCGTGCCGGTGATGTCACTCATGGCCACTCTAGGTATTTCTGGGAAAACTCTATGGTTTCCCTGGAAACCCCTAGAGCAGCCGCGAGCGAGATCTCAGCAGTGCGATGATGTCACTTCTGAGTGATGTCATCCTGCCGACGATGTCAGGGGAGGCTCCCCCCACTGGCCCAATGTGAGTCAGCAGGTTGGGAATCTCCCGGGCGGGGGAATCCACACCCGGACCGGAGGCTTGGCAGCCCTAGCCACAAAGAAGGAAGGCAGGCGAGCAGGCAGGAAAATAGATGGGGGAGGTGGAGGGAGGAAGAGGTGGAAAGAAAGCAACTTTAACTTGAAATGCATTCTCCAAGCCACCAGCTGGCTTGACTTGGAGATGTGATTTAAAGAGAGAAAGGCCTTCTCCAAGCCAGCCAGTGGGGGCAGCGAGGGCTTTGTGAACCACACCGTGCACAAGAAAGAGCCACATGTGGCTCCTGAGCCACAGTTTGGCCACCCCTGGTCTGAAGGGTGCCACTGGACTCATACTTTTGCGCTCACATTTGGTGGCATCATTGCAAAATTCAAAAATGAAATAGATGCATTTTGAGAGGCAGTCGTGGGAAATGTAAAACCCGAGCGTGTCTAATTTTAAGTCTCGCCCCCTAAATAATGGGACCAATCTTCGCATGTGTCTGGATCAGTAGCTGTCTGTCTGTATATCTGTCTGTAAATGTCAGCTGGCTTGGCTTGCATTTTCCCTTCGCTGCCCAGGCTTTGCTTTTATTGATCTCTCTCCCCCTCTCGATTCATCTGTCCACCTGGCTCCTATCTTTGTGCGGCTCGCGTGGTCATCACTCTTGGTGCCAGCGCGACTGTATAATGAAACGTGTGCACCGCTAGTTTGAATATGTCTTTGGGGTGGCGGCTGATGGAGTTGGAAGCTGCCTGTCCTCGGTGAGTGATGTTGCTCTGAATGCAAAGCCACAAAACAAAAGAGGGGACACAAACGCCAGGGCTGCCAGCCAGTCTGCTGTAGATGGCACTAGCAGATGGGATCAGAAAGCCTTCCAGCTCTTTCCAGGTTACCCTGGAGAGAGGGAGAGAGTATTGCTATCCCCCTTCCGTGGCCTACAGCACCCTGCATGGCTGCTAGACAAAATGCAGACTGGTCTCTTCTAAATCAAGCCTTGCATATCTGATTTGGCAGGTGATTTTTTTGTTTTTGGATGACAGATTTAAAGCAAGGGCCCCAGCGGTTTTCTTTGTTACTCGTCTGTTGGCAGAATGAGGGGACCTGTACTTTCTAGTGTACACTGTGAAGAGAGAAGCAACGGACTGAAGTACAGTTGCCAATCTCCAGGTGGCCAGCAATAAGAAGCATGGGCTTAGATATATAATATTATGAGGGGAAGTAAAAATCATATGATAAGTATAATACAGTCAAAGTAGGAGAAAGATGTGGAACTATCGGAACAGGCAATATGTCGGTGCGGGTGTTAGCAGAGAGGTGTGTGATGTGCTCAACGGTGAGCCCCAGGAAAGAAGTGAGCCAAACACCTGCAGCTAGTGCTAAAACAGTGTATTTACAATATATACAGTTCGTGCTCACTAGTGCATAGATATACATTAATCACAGGACCAAAGTGCTCCGCCAGCAAGTATACTCTCGAAGAGAGACCTGTGCATTGCAAGCACAGTCCATATATAGTTCTGTCAGCCAATCCTGGCAGTCCACAGTCATGCTGACTCAGCAGGTCCTTTCCACCTGTCTTCAGCCGGCTCAAGCCGGCCTGTAGATAAGGTCACTGTGACCTAGCATGCCAGCTAGATCACCTGCTGTCATAACAGAGCTGTCAAACTGTGTTCAGATAGATTCAATTACTGACACAATAAATAAAGTTATAAGAAATATTAACGATATAAAATTGGCAACATTTAGAGAATTATAAATGAAATTAATTTGGAAATGGTATAGAACACCGGCTCAGCTAGCGTATATGATTAAGGGATTGAGATCCAATTGTTGGCATTGCAAAAAAGGAGAAGGCACATTATGGGCATCTATGGTGGGAGTGTTCAAGAGTGGCTGAATTCTGGCGGAAGTTTTTGGGGAAAGTGCAAAAAAAGTGTGAAAAGTTAAAGTGAAGCTTTCGGGAAACGTGTTATTTATGGGAATATCGGGGAACCCTAAAGCGGATAAGCCTTTCCAGGAGATAGTTAAAGCTATGATTTTGGCAGCCCAGGCTGTCATAACATTTGGTGCCACGAAATGGACTTTGGATAAATGGAACAGTTATTTATACGAATGGATTTCAGTCAGATATATTATCAATACTAAAACAAGGGATGCAAGGAGAGGATAAGATTGAAGAAATTAAGGAAAGGTGGTATAAATATATGGGATGGGTAAAAACAGGAGGGGTCAATAATGAAATAAGGCTCAGGCTCCAAAGGGTGTGCAGGTGGTTGCAATATAACTTAATTATATAATGGTCAATTTGGGAGAGGGGGGAGGGAGGGGGGGGTGACTGATGGATCTGTAATGTGAATGTAAGATATTGTAGGAATGTAAGATGGAGAAATAATATGAGTTATAATATAAAATTAATTTAAAAAAAAAAAAAAAGAAGCATGGGCTTTGTTCCTGCTGAAAATGAAGAATGGCTTTGTCTTTTATAAGAAATGTATAAAGATACGTCCCATTGCTGCATCGCTTGCAACCGGAGAGCATTATGCCAATATTAAAAATGAAGGTTTGGAACCAGATAACTAGGCTTGCTCCTTTTAGAAAAGTACATTGCAACGATGGGTGAGTTTTAAGAGTATATGTTCCCTGTAATAGTTAAATTGAATTATTTGGAGATTAGGTTGTGATTTCATCCCTGGGTCCCAAAAACGCACCATATTAGTCCACTAACAACCTTTATCAGTATTTTGTTATTTGTATTTTTAAGGTGGTTCCTACAGGAAACCTCAGTCCTTATACGGGAAGTATTTTGGCCAGCAATAAATTGGAAGACTTTGCACATGCTTTGAGTAAAAGGAACCGGCCTACTACATCATACGCAGCTCAACAAGACAAGGACTTGTATAATACCGATGGTGGCAACATGAAACGCGTCTATTGTAACTAGTTACTTGTATGCTGTATCACTAAAATTACTATGGGCTCTGTTGAAATTGGTTTAAATGTTATGGTTGTTGTGAATTTTTGTATCAAAAGTATTTAAAAGTAGTTTTATGTTTACGAAGTATGTAAATCCTCAAATATATATATATAAATATATATATATATATATATTTAAAAAATTATTTAAATATTTAAGTATTTTTAAAAAGTATAGTAGCCTATTTATATCACAGTTTGTTGTTTGTTGAAATATATCTCCATCGTGATCCCATTGTTGATTATTGAATCCCCAGGTGGAGGCAGGGGATCCGCCGGTTTGGAGGCCTTCCCCCCGCTTCAGGGTCATCAGAAAGCGGGGGGAGGGGAGAGAAATGTCTGTTGGGAACTCTATTGTTCCCTATGGAGATTTATTCCCATAGGGTATAATGGAGAATTGATCTGGGGGTATCTAGGGCTCCGGAGGGGCTGTCTTTTGAGGTAGAGGCACCTAATTTTCAGCATAGCATCTGATGACTCTCCTCAAAATGCTCTCCAAGTTTCAAAAAGATTGGACCAGGGGGTCCAATTCCATGAGCTCCAAAAGAAGGCACCCCTATCCATTCTTTCCTATGGAAGGAAGGCATGTAAAAGGTGTGCGGTCCCTTTAAATGTGATGGCCAAAACTCACTTTGGAGTACAATTATGCTTGTCACACCCTTGCTCCTGGCTCCACCCCCAAAGACCCCAGATATTTCTTGAATTGGATTTGACAACCCTAGACTGAAGACAGGATTACCAGCCCTATGTTGGCAACTACCAGGAACTTTGCAGGGCAGAGTGTGTTGGGTCTGGTTTAGGATGGCTGGACTGGTCAGACAGCCGTCCTTGCCTTTACTTAGCAGAGTGCTCTTTCTGAGCTTCAGCCCAGCAGCGTGGCCTAGTCTAATGGTTACCACACTCTCTCACAAATTGCACAGAGAGCCTTTGCTTTTGAGTTAAGAAACCAATACTGGTGGCTTTATTTAAAGAAACGTAACATGTCAGTGGAGTGGAGAGAAATAGTGAAAAATCTATTCAAGCTAACTATGAATGGCTTTGGATTGCTAGTAGGCCATCTGCTTAGTTCAGATCAGGAGAGGAGAGACGCCATGTTGTTCCTCCTGATGCATGCAGGGAAGAAGAAGGAAGAGGAGGAGAACAAGGTGGAAGGAATTTCCCTGAGATTGCATTCTACTGGTTAGAGAATGGGAAAATAATCAAAACATATAAAGCAGACAGATGGGAATCTATCTTCGTCATGCCACTGTGGCACATAGGAGAAAGTAATGTTAAAAAGTATGATGGGAGTAAGGTTTTATGATGACATTTTGAGGTAGATACTGAGCTGATATAATTTAGTACACCTTTCAGGAATGTCAGGGGTGTGTGGCATATGCAAATGAGCTGTGCTAATGAGCTCCGGCACCTCTTTTTCTTACGAAATGACCCCTGTTGGCAACCTTCAAGAAAGTAGTGTACAAAGCAAGTTCACATTCAACTAAGGGTGATTCCGCAGTCACGTTGGTCCGGGGCGAGCTTCCATTTTGGGGTGGAGCAAGCTAGCCTTAAAATTGCCTTAGGGTGAGTCCGCACTCACGTTGATCCAGGGCGGGCTTCTGTTTTGGGGTGGAGCAAGCTAGCGATTTTGCACCAGTTGCTCCGTGCCAGCGATTTGCCCCGCCGCAGTGTAAACCTATTTTTTCAGGTTTTACACTGAGGCGGGGAAAATCACAGGTTTGCCCCGCACAAAATGCTGGCGCGGAGCAGCTGGTGCAAAATCGCCAGCTTGCTCCACCCAAAACAGAAGCCCGCCCCGGATCAACGTGAGTGCGGACTCACCTAAGGCAATTTTATGATGGGGAGAACCAGAAGAAACAACCTTTCTTTCTGTCAGGAGAGAGTATTTGACAGATTAAAGGATAAATCTGGGTTCTACTTGAAGTGTCCCCCCTCTTTTCAGCGGAGGCAGGGTATCCTGCTCAGCATAGGGGATTCTGCTCAAGATAGGCCTGGCAGCACGTCCTGAAAAGAATTTCTCTGACACTTCACCTCAGGACTTGGAACTGTAAAGCTCCAGAAAGATGTGGCCCAAAGATATAGACAGTGAGAACGGTGACTGCTCGGGGCGCCCCATGTTACAGCATTGTTTAATCAGGCATTGTTGCCAGTCAAGAGCTTCTCTAATTCTATTATACATCTTTGTGCCACAGAGATTTCTGGATTAAATCTGACTCTTCCGCCGTACACATATAATGCCTTATCTTTTAATACCTCATCTCCTGTGGTGTCCCTCTTTCAATATATTATTATACAGGAAGATGCTCCTTTTCAAGGCAACGCTGAGGAAATAGACGGATTGGTAAGGAAATTGAAAGGATGCTTTCAATATCCAAACTGAAAGCCACATATTCAGGGCTGCAGATTAAGTACCCTGAGCGGACATTCGGCTGCTTTAAGATGGGAAGGGAAGTTATTAAGGGCTGGATGTGTGAGCCGATGTAGGAATCAAAGTTTGGAAGGGCTGTATGTGCAAACGGGTGGAAAATTAACTTAATAGTGCATGCAATATATGATTCAAATCTGCATTAACTTATTAGTGCATGCGGTATATGATTCAAATCTGCATTAACTTAACTTGAATATATGATTCAAATCTGCATTAGATGTCTATGCTTTTGAATGGAGCTTTTGTTTGTAGTGCTTTTGTTTGTAGTTGGAATTTCTTTACATATTCAGCCACACACCCCTGATGTAGCCAATCCTCCAAGAGCTTACAGTGGGTCCTGTACTAACAGCCCTGTAAGCTCTTGAAGGATTGGCTACATAATAGGGGTGTGGCCTAATATTCAAATGAGTTCCTGCTTTAAAAAAGCCCTGGTCACAGTTCAGCTAAGGTAAAATCTTGTGGCACCTTCACGGCTTAACCTCCTCAGGCCGGCTCACCCACTAGACAAACTAGGGTGCTGGGAGGAGGGGGCGGCAAATTGGGCTCCCCCCCAGTGCCCACAAGAACCGCCTAGTTTGCCTGCCTTCCTCCCCCACCACCGTCATCACCACTGCCTCCCCGTTCTTTCTCACACACAGAATTCTGTTTTCTTTCTTCCTCACCCACACCCATCCACAGACAGACACAGAGCTTCTGCTTCCTTCTCCAGGGCTGCTCCTCCTCTTTTGGGAGGAAGAGAGGCCGAGGAAAGAGAGTTCCATGGCAGCTTCAAGATCAACATTTTATTCCAGGTAAAAGCTTTTATGTGCAAGCACATTTTTTCTTCAGAGGGTGGGTGGATTCTTCGGACAAGCACAGTGTACATTGAGGCAATTATTTTGACTTATCCCGAAAAGTTTTAAAAAGAGAGATTGGATTTCTCCATTCCTATCTGGATTTTTTTCCCCTTTCAAAAAGACCCTGATTAGGTATTTGAACACTTGGGTTGGTCCTTATAATCTTGGAGAGTGGAGCGATTTCAGATGCCAAATGATAATAGCACACATAGGTCATGAGACAGGAAAGCTAGCTCTCAATTCAGACTAGGAGGATGCATTGTCCCGAGCTTCATTATCGCTTGCAGTTCACCAGTCTCTCTTTTTAATCTTCCTTTGAAATCCCTTTGTAAGAACACTGCTACTTAGGTCAGCAACTGAATGTCGTGGTTTCTAATGTCAGGCTCAGGTCTATTTAGTCTTAATGTCCTCCTAGACTGAATCCTCCTGGACAGAATTGAGACCCAGGTTTCCTAGTTCATTACCAACACTGGTATCTCCACGCCTACTATGCCTCTTCATATTACATCTAATCCAAGCAAGCCTGCTATTGTAATTCACCTACTATTGTCATTTTTTTTAATTTTAAACATTTTATTGAGGCGTAAAAATAGCTTACAATCCGTAACGCAAAAAGTTTACTGTCAAAATTAACAGAAATAACATCGTAAGCTTGATAAACAAAATACAGAGCAGAAACAACATTTAAAAACAAAATACAAACTGAAGATAATAATAATTATAGTTATTATAACACAGTATTTAAAAATAAAATAAAATCGGGGAAAGGAAAGCCTTTATAAAGTTTATATCTCAAGTGTCTCATGTAACATTCATGGCACAGGTGGCCTGGCCCAACGAAGTGACATTTATGTCAGATTCGGCCCTCATACCAAATGAGTTTGACACCTCTGCTAAGTAAGCTGCAATTTGACTGCACTTTCCAGCACTGCCACCGCCTGAGCTCCAGTTTCTCTGCTTTCTCACTAGGCCCTCCCGATTGTGAAATGGGTTACCCAAGGCTCCTAGTCCTGTCCTCACAGATTCAAGCTCAGGGGAAGGCAAAATGATCTTGGGAAGTCAAGGGGGGTTTAAGGCGGGTGTTGAAGTCATTTGTCATGAGGGCCAGATCTGACATAAATGAGACCTTGTTGGGCCAGGCCATGTGTGTCGTAAATTGTAATGTCAGGTAGCAGAGACATAAACTTTATAAAGGAAACAGACAAACACAGTTAAATAAAAAAAAAACAACTTAAAATATGCTTAACAGATTAGCACTCTTGTAATATTTTGCTTATTTAACAGTCTTTATAACTGATACCTCTTGCTCTGAATTATTGCATCAAAATCTGGAGACAATGTCCGTGCTGTGCTGTAGCAATCTTGAGTAGGCTGTTCAGGTGTGTGTGTGTAAGTTGCAATCCTACTTTTGATTTATTGACATTCATAACAGAATCTCATGGTCAATGCTTTAAGCCAAAGACCCAGGGGAAAACATGAAATGGCTGGGCATTGTGAGCTTTTGTACAGAAGTTGCTTCATGTGCTGGTCAGCCAGTGGAGAAAACAGGCTTTGCTCTACGACTGAGCTTGCTGCTCTGCGATTGAGCAAGCCTGGCAAAGCAAGGTGTGATGCAGAAGGAAGCAAGGGGGGGGGGGGGAAGGAAGCACATGACAGTTAGTTGCTCGGGGGCCTGATAGGAGCCCTCTGGGGGCCTGATCCATCCTTGAGCCACAACTTTGTTACCCTTGGTTTAAGACATCCACAACTCATGCTTGCTTTTGTCTTTTGCTGTTCTTCCATGTCTCTTTCCCATCAGCGCTGGCTGCCTCCAAGCCGGTAGGGCCAGCCTTGTCCCGGAGGGGGGCAGGGGCAGCAGACCGGAAGGGAAGCTTGGAGGACATGCTGGATGGGAAGGAAGGGGGCTGGAGATGGCGGGGAGAGAGAGAGAGGCAAATTAGGTAGTTGTTTTGGGCACCGGGAGGGGAGGGAGCCCAATTTGCTCCCCCCCTTTTCGACGCCTTAGGCAACCGCCTAGCTTGCCTAGTGAGTGAACTGGCCCTGTTAAATTAGTTAAAATTATCCCAACCATTTCAGGTCATCTATCTCAAATTCTCTGTTTAAACGATGCTCTATATTGCAGTATGCTTTAGTGTGTACCTGCACAGCCAAAGAACGGTGCTAGACATTACGCCTAATGCGAGGGGTGTAGCCATTGTTCAACCCAGAAGCTTTAAGATTTAAACATGCCTCACTAGTTGACCGCTTGCTCTAGCAGCTGTAGAGGGGATGCTCAAAAACGTCCCTTTACAATCAAAGCAAGATTGTAAAGAATGGCAGCGTTCCTGCCTCTTCATCTACCAAAGCCAACAAGGCCGGTCTTTCGAGGAGGAAATGGAGATGTAAAGCAAATAAATTAATCATGTATGAGTTTCTGCGCACGCACAGATGTTGAACGTTGAGCTCTCCACCCCCTACTCCGTGCAAAACATCCTGCCCGTTCCAGTCCCAAATTACCGTAAATATTTTCACCGTTGGCAACCAAGTGTAAGAAGTTGACTGCTACGACTGGTTTCCTAACACCACCAAAACTGAAATCCAGAGTGAATTTGAAGGGCCTTTCTTAGGTGGTCCAGCTGCAGACTTTGGGGCTGAATTCAGACAACCAATTTGGGCTGACGCAGGAATGCCCCATGTCTGGGTTTAAATGGTGTGTTCAAACACACACATCTGAGTTGTGCCTCGTTCCTGCCCTTGCCTTATCCTCCGCCATCGCTCTGCTGCTTCAAAAAACTACCAGGTAGGAAGTGGTAGCAAATTGCTGAAGAAGAAGAAGACAATGACAATGGCATTGGATTTATATCCCGCCCTCCACTCCGAAGAGTCTCAGAGCGGCTCACAATCTCCTTTATCTTCCTCCCCCACAACAAACACCCTGTGAGGTGGATGGAGCTGAGAAAGTTCTCCCAGAAACTGCCCTTTCAAGGACAAGCTCTGCATGAACTATGGCTGACCCAAGACCATCCCTGCAAGTGGAGGAGCGGTGAGTCAAACCTAGTTCTCTCAGGTAAGAGTGCACTCACTTAACCACTACACCACTATGCTGACTTTCAACTGCAACAGGAGGCTACCACCCCACGTTGCTTGTCTGTATCCAGCCTTTGAGGGAAACCCAAATGTTTCTTCCTCTTTTATCCCATATGTTTAAGAAACCTTTTCTTTATTATCCGGGGAGGGACGGTGGCTCAGTGGTAGAGCATCTTCTTGGGAAGCAGAAGGTCCCAGGTTCAATCCCTGGCATCTCCAAAAAAAGGGTCCAGGCAAATAGGTGTGAAAAATTTCAGCTTGAGACCCTGGAGAGCCACTGCCAGTCTGAGAAGACAATACTGACTTTGATGGACCAAGGGTCTGATTCAGTATAAGGCAGCTTCTTATGTTCATATGTTCATATCCAATAACCCACTTTTCTCCCCAGTGGGAAACCAAAATGTCTTCCAAAATTCTCCCTATCTCTGATTTATCCTCACAAGAACCCGGTAGGATAGGTTGAGAATAGAATATGGAACTGGACGGGCCCAACATCACCCAGGAAGCTTCCAGGGCAGAGTGGAGACTCCAACATGGGTCTCTCAGATCCTAGCCGGACACTCTGACCGCTTCACCACACTGTATGGAAAACCAGAGAACTCACGGGTATGAGTAAGGTATACAGGAGATCACTCTGTGAGAGCTTTAACTAATATATATCAAAAACAATATTTTAAGCAATATTTTAAATCACAATATTTCCACATCAATTTGAAGTTATTTCACAGTCCATTTTACAATACACATTTTCCGTCATTTGTAGGACTTCCTGAAGTCCAGTTCACCAATGCAGGTGTGATTGTAGTTCCCAAATTGGTGTGACTGCAACTGGATGCCTGCTTTTGTCCACTTTCAGAGAATCCTTCTTCAGGCAGCTCACCACGGGATACAGTTTCAATCTGGCACTGCTCTGCTTATCTCCAAGGATCAAGCACAGCTCCACATTTCTCTTTGTCCTTAGCTTCCTTTGAAAGGAACTGGCTGGTATTGGTTGAGAAGAACCCCATTACTTAGAATAGTCAGCATCAGTATTCCCTCTAAGCTGAGTTAGTGTGAGCTAGTTCATTTTTTTTAGCCTCTGGCTCACACATTTTTGTCTTACCTTCATGCTGGCACAGCACAGAGGCAATCTGAGCCTGTCAAAAGGCACATGTACTTACAAGGGTGCCAAGCACCACATCACACAGGACATTAGAACCCTAATGATCCAAGTTCTTAAATGTTGTACTGAGGCTCCAGGATAAAACACTGAGAGAAAAAGGCTGATGAAGATCTGAAACTGTGAGGAACCCCGGGCTGCGCTCCCTTACTCTCTCAGAGACAAGCTGTGCTGGAAATTTGAACCCTAACCCTAACCGCTAAGCATTTTTAAAGGCACGTTCCAGTTGTAGGGGACAATTTGGAAACTTCAATTGGTACAGAATGCTTCAGCCTAGAGTTGCCAGTCTCAAGGTGGGGCCTGAAGATCTCTCCCTTTTACAACTGATCTCCAGCTGGCAGAGATCAGCTCTCCTGGAGAAAATGGTACATATCAACAGGTTCTGATGTGAATGAATAATAGTCAAAAACACCAGAATGACAATAACACTTTTACACAATATAGTGTATATGCAACCTACATTTATCAAAATACATGCATAGCAATAGTCATCATTAGTAACTTATAAACCACTCCTGATACTAAATTCACAAACACTCATAATACAAACGCAGCTGGGAAAAGAGTTCATTTCACTCCCCCACACTGTCTGCTGTATGAAGATAATAAGGTACAGTTCCTCAGAGGCAATTGCCTTCCTCCTGTTCTCCCTTATCTTCAGCAACGTGGGTGGAGTCCTCAAATCAGCTTGTCTCCGAGAGAATAAGGGAGCGCAGCCCGGGATTCCTCATGGTTTCAGACCTTCGTCAGCCTTTTTCTCTCAGTGTTTTATCCTGGAGCCTCAGTACAACATTTAACAACTTGGATCAACACATGTTAATTCTGTTTCTGGCTTTTCTGTTTTCAGCGATCCCCTCCCCCCCCCCCAACAGATAATGTCACTGAGCCACATGGGGATGCCCATTCATGGGGTGCTTCTCTTCTTAGCCAGTCCAGGGGAAAGAGAAGGGTGCTTGTGTACCCCTACTTAGAGTCTTGTTCTAGCCCTTCCACTGTTAGGGTTGTCAACCACTCGGTGGGGCCTGTAGATCTCCCAGAATTACAACTGATCTTCAGATAGGAGAGACCAGTTCCATTGGAGCAAATGGCTGCTTTAAAGGGTGAATATGGTGTTAGAATCACAGAGTTGGAAGGGTCCATACAGGCCATCTAGTCTGACCCCCCTGCTTAATGCAGGATCAGCCTAGACTCAAGCAGGGCTTTTCTTTCTTTCTTTTTTTGTAGCAGGATCTCCTTTGCATATTAGACCGCACTCCCCTGATGTAACCAGTCCTCCAAGAGCTTACAGTAGGCCCTGTACGAAGAGCCCTGTAAGCTCTTGGAGGATTGGCTACATAAGAGGGGTGTGGCCTAATAATTAGGGTTGCCAAGTCCAATTCAATAAATATCTGGGGGCTTTGGAGGTGGAGCCAGGCAACATTGGGGGTGGAGCCAGGTGCAAGGTTGTGACAAGCATCATTGAACTCCAAAGGGAGTTCTGGGCATCTCTTTTACAGGGACCATACACCTTTTAAATGCCTTCCTTCAATAGGAAATAACGAAGGATAGGGGCACCTTCTTTTGGGACTCGTAGAATTGGATCCCTTGGTCCAATCCTTTAGAAACTTGAAGGGTGTTTTGGGAAGCGGCACTGGATGCTATGCTGCAAATTTGGTGCCTCTACTTCAAAAAACAGCCCCCCCCTTGAGCCCCAGATACCCACAGATCAATTCTTCATTATATCGCTCTCCATAGGGAATAATGGAGTGCCCAGCAGACTCCCCCCCACACACACACACTTTCTGATGACCCTGAAGTGGGGGGAGGACCTCCAAACTGGGGGATCTCCTGCTCCCACCTGCAGATTGGCCACCCTACCTAATATGCAAAGGAGTTCCTGCTACAAAGAAAACCCTGAACTTGAGCGTCCCTGATAAGTGTTTGTCCAGCCACTGCTTAATGACTGCCAGTTGAGGGGGAGCTCACCACCTCCCTAGGTAGTTGATTCCACTGTTGAACAACTGTTAATGTAAAAGAAAAGTTTTCCCCTAATATCCAGCCATCATCAGACCCCATTGAGATCTTTCCACTCCCTAAATCCTGCCCTCGTTAAGCTCCACCTCTAAATCTTCAAGAATTTCCCCGATTTAGTGACCCTCGTCCCTGTGTTGGGAAATCGGGGGCAGCCCTTCCTCCCATAGGGTTGCCAAGTCCTCTTCATCCCCCAGTGGGGGACATTCACGTGCGAATGTACCATGGAGTTTTACCTCTCAAATGGCTAGAGCATCCGGGAAAGCCATAGAGTTTTCCCAGAATGCCTAGAGCGGCCCTGCACTGGCACCACTATTTTTATGATGTCACTTCTGGGTGACATCATCACACCAGCAACACAGGGGGAGGTTCCCCCACCAGCCCAATGTGGACCGGTGGATTAAGAACCTTCCAGGCAGGGGATTCCCCACCCGATCCGGGGGCTTGGCAGCCCTATCCTTCCATAAAATTTCACTGATCAAAACTGGCCTGTATCTTTCTCTGTCTTCTTCTCTCTTCTAAAGTGAATTGCCCCCTTAACTTATAGCTACATGTTACTTTCAGCGGTGGTAACATTACACTCCCTATAATTCCAATTTTCATGCAGCTGTAGGTTAATCCCTAACCTTTTCTCTGTTTTAATGCATTAAGGAATGCATTTGGGATCTCAGAGCTGCCACTTTCTTGTACAATTTCCAAGTTAGCTCCACCGTGGTACACGACATACAGCCTGTACTGTCAAGGATGATGGATGACCTCTTCAGGGTTATCAATTGTGGCTGCTCTTCCATCTTGATCGCACTTGATTTGCCAACAGCTTCTGACAGTCTGGAGGTCGGGTATGATAATTGTGCTGCAGGACTGTGAGGAAAACTATCTTGCTTGGCTTATTAGCAGTTTCAGTCCCCTCGTTGTCTTACCTGACGGTAAGCGCCGTTCATCTACCTCGATCGTGTTTTGTTTTGTATGGGAAATGTGGACAAGGTCAGCATTGAAATGGGTGATTGGTTTCATAAACGGGCTTAAACTTGTACAAACTTGTACCGGTTAAGTACGCTGGCTCTAATCGGGGAGAACCGGGTTTGATTCCCCACTCCTCCACATGCACCTGCTGAGTGACCTTGGGTCAGTCACAGTTCTTGAAAGAGCTGCTCTCTCAAGAGCAGTTCTCAACAGAGCTCTCTGAGCCCCATCTACCTCACAGGGTGTCTGTTGTGGGGTGAGGAAGAGAAAGAGACTGCAAGCTTCTCTGAGACTGAGTGAAGGGCTATTCTGTGCCATCTTCACTCCCACAGGTCACACTTGTGTGTGTGTAAAGTGCTCTCAAGTCATAATTGACTTATGGTCTTCTTCTTCTTCCATTTTTGATATTGTGAGACCAACACTAACTCTGGATTGTTGGAGTAGTCTGGTAGGAAGTCTACGGGGCACCATTCTACATATCCACTGATAATTTTCCTAGTTCAGTCAACTTTTCAAATAGTTTTCAAGATGCGGCTGGCAACTTGAGTTGCAAAATTCAGATGGTGCATTTGCAGGATCAAATGCTGAGGCGGGGGACTCATCTCACACACGCTTTGTGCATACTTTGATAATGTTATCTGGAAGTAATGTCATCATTCCAGGCACATCATGCCAAGGATGCTCTAGGATTTGTGATACCATAGAGCTTTACCGTGAATCCTAGAGCGTCCCTGGTGTGATGTCATGATGCAGAGAATATCATGTGATGACAGGGCCCTTTGATGGTAAGGATCCCCCCAGTGGTTTGCTCCATGCCGGTGGGTTAGGGCCCCCCAAACTGGGGGATCCGCTGCCCCTGGTGGGAACTTGGCAGCCCTAAGACTATACTGTGCCATCTTCACTCCCATAGGTCACACTTGTGTGTGTGTAAAGTGCTCTCAAGTCATAATTGACTTATGGTGACCCCAACAAGGGACTTTCAAGGTAAGTCATAAGGAGAGGTGATAAAATAATAATAATAATAATAATAATAATAATAATAATAATAATAATAATAAAAAGAGAAGAAGAAAAGGAGGAGGAGGAAGAGGAGGAGGATTGGATTTATACCCTACCCTTCACTCAGAGACTCAAAGTGGCTTACAATCTCCTCTGCCTTCCTCTTCCCACAACAGACACCCAATGAGATAGGTGGGGGGGTCAAAGAGTTCTTTTGAGAACTGCTCTTGAGAGAGCAGCTCTTTCAAGAACTGTGACTGACCCAAGGTCACTCAGCAAGTGTACGTGGAGGAGTGGGGAATCAAACCTGGGTCTCCCAGATAAGAGTCCGCGCACTTAACCACCACACCAAACTGGCTCTCAGTTTGCCATTGTCTTCCTCTTCAGACCCTTCCTTAGAGCTATCCAAGTGCTAACCCTGCTTAGCTTCCAAGATCTGATGAGATAGGGTTATCCCATGCCACTTTCCTTCCCATGATATCTAGGCACACACACACCCTCTATTTAAAATCAAAGCCACCATAGTTCATGAGGGGGAAGGCAGCATTTCAATATTTTCATGATAATTAAAAAATAAAATAAAATTTCAGGAGGGGAATCTACGGAACCATGCATTATAAGGTATCTTAAATCAGCGTAAAAGTGGTATGGCCCTTGTCATTTCCTGTCCATTCACAGAAGTAGAGCCAGAGCGGTTAAAATCCCAAGCACATTCTGTTACTGACCTAATTTCCTTCAAAGAAGGGACAGAAAGCAATAGTTCCCTTGGCACATGGCCTCCTTCAGATAAATGGAGCCAATGGAGCACCTTGAACCATTCTGAGAAACAAAATAATAATAATAACAACAACAACAACAACAACAACAACATTTTATTTCTATCCCGCCCTCCCCGCCGAAGCAGGCTCAGGGCGGCTAACAACATAATCAGTCTGTACAATAAGTTATACAACAAATTTTAAAATCAACATTCAACTTAAAACATTCCAATTTAAAATTAACATTTCTGGTGCTATTCTATTAGATGCAAGTATATATGATGGCGGAATCACTTAAGCTTCAACATATGAAGCTGCCTTATACCGAATCAGACCCTTGGCCCCTCAAAGTCAGTATTGTCTACTCAGATTGGCAGCGGTTCTCCAGGGTCTCAAGCTGAGGTTTTTCACACCTATTACCTGGACCCTTTTTAGTTGGAGATGCTGGGGATTGAACATGGGACCTTCTGCTTACCAAGCAGATGCTCTACCACTGAGCCACCATCCCTCCCCATGTTCATAACATAGCTAGGTTGTTTGGTGAGGGACAGTGGCTCAGTGGTAGAGCATCTATTTGGTAAGAAGAAGGTCCCAGGTTCAGTCCCCAGCATCTCCAACTAAAAAGAGTCCTTGGCTGGAGACCCTGGAGAGCCGCTGCCAGTCTGCATAAACAATACTGACTTTGAGGGGCCAAGGGTCTGATTCAGTATAAGGCAGCTTCATATGTTCAACTTCTGGCAGAACCACAACCAATTCCCACTGTTACAATACTGTTGAGAACTCCATTTGAGAAATAGTATTAGTTGGTGAATAAATTTCTCACCCGTCTTTCCAAAGAATAAAGTGGGAGCCCTCTGCACCAACAGCTGAGGAAGAGAACCAACATTGTTTTGGCATGTTGCTCAAAACCCTTACAGAGAGCCAGTTTGGTGTAGTGGTTAAGTGCGTGGAGTCTTATCTGGGAGAACCGGGTTTGATTCCCCACTCCTCCACATGCAACCGTTGGACTGACCTTAGGTCAGTCATAACTCTCTCAGAGCTGTTCCGCTCAAAAGCAGTTTCTGTCAGAGCTCCCTCAGCCCCACCCACCTCACAGGGTGTCTGTTGTGGGAAAGGAAAGGAGATTGTAAGATGCTCTGAGACTCTTTCAGGTTGTGAAGGGCAGGTTATAAATCCAAACTCCTCCTCCTTCTCTTCTTCTTCACCTCAGCACACTAAATGAGTGCGGTACCCTGTTCAATACTCAGCCCCTGCTATACAAGAAACCCAAACCTGCTCCCCCTCACTAGTTCATTAACTCAGCTTTCCTGAAAACATCGAGGAGGTAGAGAGGTATAGGGACTAGAGGATCGAGTAGGGGTTGGACTGTAGAGATGATTTAACCCTGAAGAACCAGACTCAATGGTATCTCCATTCTGGCCCTGCAGATGGAGTGTCCCAGTGCCTCATAACCGTCACATCAAATCTTAGGTTCCACGGAAGATAGAACATACACAGTTGATTATTCCTTGCCAAAACATTAATCTGAATCCTCACACAGGTTATCTTCACCTAAACTCCTCTAATGGTTTAATAAATCCAATTTTTCTTTAGAAAAATGAATCCTATTAATCTCCATATACCATTTAGCCTGGCGATTGTTCAGATTTCTTCACTGTTAAAAAAAAAAAAATAAATGCCGCTGAGCACACCGTAGTCTCAGTTCATTCCCTGGCGGTGTGTCCGTAAACAACATTTATCACAATAAATACCGGGATTTCCATGTGGTTGGCTGGTAGGATGAGCTCCTCTTTTTGTGTCTGAGGATCTAAGTGAAAGACCTGATTTGTCTAAATCATTTTTCTGAGCTGAGGTTCATGCTTTATGTTACAAAAGTTACTTCACTGTGCTGCGTGAGACCTTCTCACAGGTGCAAGCTGGTCTGTGGAGATCTAGACACAGTGGTCATCCTAACTTTGCATGAGTGGAGCGTGTCCATTGGAATGGCTTGGCTGGAAGGCAGGCAAACCAAATCCAAGTTATTCTCCAACTTCAAAAAAAATTCCCAAGAAAAATGACATTTACTCTGCTCTGGTAAGACTTCACCTGGAGTATTGTGTTTCAATTTTGGGCACCGCATTTTAAGAAAGATATAGACAAACTGGAACGAGTCCAGAGGAGGGCAACAAAGATGGTGAGGGGTCTGGAGACCAAGTCCTATGAAGAAAAGTTGAAGGAGTCGGGCATGTTTAGCCTGGAGAGGAGGCAGCTGAGAGGTGATATGATCACCATCTTCAAGTACTTGAAGGGCTGTCACATAGAGGATGGGGTGGAATTGTTTTCTGTGGCCCCAGAAGGTAGAACCAGAACCAATGGGATGAAATTAAATCAAAGGAGTTTCCGGCTCAACATTAGGAAGAACTTCCTGACCATTGGAGCAGTTCCTCAGTGGAACAGGCTTCCTTGGGAGGTGGTGGGCTCTCCTTCCTTAGAGGTTTTTAAACAGAGGCTAGATGGCCATCTGACAGCAATGAAGATCCTGTGAATTTAGGGGGAGGTGTTTGTGAGTTTCCTGCATTGTGCAGAGGGTTGGACTAGATGACCCTGGAGGTCCCTTCCAACTCTATGATTCTATGACATAGGTTGAAATCATGTATAATGACTGGCAATGTCTTGATGACCCACCTAGGTACCCACATGTTCTAAATACTTCAGTTTACCTTATAGGATTCATGTATGGCATGAATTAGCCCTGGATACATGCCTGTCATTTATTCCTATAAGAATAGCTGTAATCCGGGGTGGAATTCTAGCAGGAGCTCCTTTGCTTATTAAGCCACACATCTTCTCATGTAGCCAATCCACCAAGAACTTACAATTGACCCTGGAATAAGAGCCCTGTAAGCTCTTATTGGATTGGCTACATCAGGGGGTGTGTGGCCTAATATGCAAAAGAGCTCCTATTAGAATTCCACCCCTGGATGTAACCGTAGTTCTAAATTATCCATCGATGAAGGATTCATGGTAGGTTTGCCAAAATCCCTCTGTGACAGAGGATCCTCAGACCTTGGCTCCTGTTCCCTGTCATTGTGCAGTTAAAATTGGTTATGGTGTGACATCACTTCTGGGAAAACCTGGAAGTGATGTCATGCCTTTCTAGGAATTGCCAGAAACTCTATTGTTTAAACCTAGTTTCTGGCTATTCCTAGAGAAGACCGATAGAAAGAAAGTCGATATATTTGAGATGTGGTATTAGAAGAGAGTTTCATGGATACTGTGGACTGCTAGAAAGACAAATAAAGGGGTTCTAAATCGTATCAAGCCTGACTTCTTCCTAGAACTTAAAACGACTAAACTGAGCTTATCATGCTTTGGTCACATCACAGGAAGACAAGACTCACTGAAAAAGACAATGATGCTAGGAAACGTTAAGGGCAGCAGGGAAAGACGAAGACCCAAGATAAGATGGCTTGACTGGATACATCCAGGTAGGAAGCCATATTGGTCTTAAGTAAGAGAACAAAGTTGGAGTCTTTGTTGGTCCTAAAGGTGCAAGTGGACTCCAACTTTGTTGTATTGACTGAACAAAGGAAGTCATGGCCCTTGGTTCGCAAGACCTGAGCAAGGCTGTCAATAATAAGATGTTTTGGAAGTCAATAATTCATAGGATTGCTGTAAATTGAAAGCAACTTGATGGCATGTAACACACATATCCCAGCTGCATTGCACGATGCATGAACATATGAACATATGAAGCTGCCTTATACTGAATCAGACCCTCAGTCCATCAAAGTCAGTATTGTCTACTCAGACTGGCAGCAGCTCTCCAGGGTCTCAAGCGGAGGTTTTTCACACCTACTTGCCTGGACCCTTTTTTAGTGGCGATGCCGGGGATTGAACCTGGGACCTTCTGCTTCCCAAGCAGATGCTCTGCCACTGAGCCACTGTCCCTCCCCAATATCACTTTTCCCCACCAGCCTTGTGTGGTGCATTCAATCCTCTGAAGATAGGGCTGCCAACCCCCCAGTTGGTGCAGGGGGATCCCCACCTAACCTCACTGGTGTCATGTGATGAGGTCACTTTGGAATCCCTGGAAACTCTATTATAAAACCATAGAGTTTCTATGGATTCCTAGAGCTACTGCTGTCACCTCCAGGTTTTCCCCCGATGCTCCTGATGCCGCTGCTCATGTCTCCACATCCAACCCATCTCCTGGTTGCCAGTCTTGGCTTGGCAACCCTATGTGGGGGGATGGACGCAAAACTACCCCTGCCACTACTGGGGCAGAAACACGCTTGGGGTATACATTAGATGTACTGCAGGCCTCTGTCAACTCCAACCATTAAGGATCAAGGCAAGCATGCAGTTACACCCAAAGTCCTGTTTTTTGCTCACTCTGTAGCATGGGGAAGGAGTTAAGAAGCAGAGAACAGGAAAGGGTCACTTTTCAGTAAGAAAATATCCTCAACGCCACTGTTTTCCAGTCAAGCAGCATGCTTTATTTCTTCTCCTCCTTTAAGCCCTCAAACATCTGTGTAAGACACTCATCCACACCAACCCCTGACCTCAGAATCTTTTAATATATATCGATTTATCTTTGGCAGTTTGACGGAGCGGGTGTTTAATCTCAGCTGTAGCCTCCAAAGTGTTTCTCATTCAGAAGGAAAAAAAAATTCTCCGTGGCTGGCAGTGTTATTATCCGGCATAAATCAGAGCGCATTTAGAGTTTTGATAAAAGCATCCAATAAACTTTTGGTCTCCCTCATAAAAACGAGACCCGTCGGCTCCCCATTCATCGCTATCCTCGCCCTCCGGAATGAATATTAGCGGTGATTTCGAGATGTATTACGAGGCATTGAGATTCATTCTCTTTTTCTTCCGGTGCTCATCTTTAACCTTTGCAGTCCACCCAAATGGAATAATAGCCACAGCGACTGAGGGGGGAATTGCTGAATATTGATACTCTGCTTACCGACATACGACAGCTCTTTATTTGCTGTGGTTGGGAACATTGGCAAATCGCATTTGGATAATGCATACAGATAACAGTTTGTCAAGAAGTTTTCTGGGGCAATGTCGGTGTTTCTATTTGAAATTAAAAAGGTAAAAGGTAGTCCCCTATGCAAGCACCAGTTGTTTCCAACTCTGGGTGACGTTGCTTTCGCAGCGTTTTCACGGCAGACTTTTTACGGGGCGGTTTGCCATTGCCTTCCCCAGTCATCTACGCTTCCCCCCCAGCCAGCTGGGGACTCATTTGACTGACCTCGGAAGGATGGAAGGCTGAGTCAAGCTGGAGTCAGCTACCTGAATCAGCTTCTGCTGGGATCGAACTCAGGTCGTGAGCAGAGGGCTCCGACTGCAGTACTGCAGCTGTACCACTCTGCACTATGGGGCTCTTACTTTTAACCAAACACTATCTTTAAGAGGTAAAGGAAGTCCTCTGTGCAAGCACCAGTCATTTCTGACTCTGGGATGACGTCGCATCACAACATTTTCGCGGCAGACTTTTAATGGGACAGTTTGCCGTCGCCTTCCCCAGTCATCTACACCTTCCCCCCTGCAAGCTGGGTACTCATTTTATCGACCTCGGAAGGATGGAAGGCTGAGTCAACCTGGAGCCGGCTACCTGAACCCAGCTTCCGCTGGGATCAAACTCAGGTCATGAGCAGAGGGCTCCGACCGCAGTACTGCAACTTTACCGCTCTGCGCCACGGGGCTCTCATCTATTTGAAATTATGCTGGGTAAATCCATTTGGGGGGACTTATCTATCAAGAGGGAAACTCATAGTGGCCCTGACCCGGAGAGTTAGGCAAGCCCGATCTTGTCAGATCTCAGAAGCAAAGCACGGCCAACCCTGGCAAGTACTTGGGAGGAAGACCTCCTTGGAATACCAGGGTTAGGATGCTGAGGCAAGCAGTAGCCCCACCTGGAAGCTGGCAACCATAGCAGGCATTGTTGGGCAGTGACTGAGGCCTAGTGATCTTCTGGGGGCTCTCCACTGTGTGGGTGCAGTGAACAAAGCAATGTCCTCTCTGCATGGTGAAAGCAGTGGCATTGGGACTCCCTAGAAAGACTGAGATTGCCTTGGCGCACACATCTCGATGTGGAGGCAGCGGCTTCTTCCCCAGACCATCTAGTGGCAGGCTATTGCCCAATGGTCATCCACTTGTCCGGATAAGCAGGGATGGCTGCGAGGCAGACCAGTGGCCATCAGAGGGAAAGGAAGTCCTTCAATCAAAGTACGATTGGATTGTGTGTTTTCTGCTGCAGGTAGCCATGAGTTTTGAAGATTAGACAAATTCGTGGAGGACAGGACCATTAAGAGACAGTCACCCTCTAAATATCAGTGATGGGGGGCAGACTACATGCAAAGGCTTTGGTTTCCATGCCCTGCTGGTAGGCTTACGGGATGGGAACTCGTTGGCCACTGTGTGTCACATGATGACTGACTTGATGCACCATTAGTCTGATCCAGCACATCTGCTCTTCGAGGGTTATGAAAGGCCAAGCAACATGGCCTTTAAAACATTAAAAATGAAGTATACTTCACTTGCCAGCATGGTGTAAGGGTTAGAGAGTCAGAGTAGGATCTGGGAGACCCAGGTTTGAATCCCCACCCTACCAAGGAAGCTTGTGTGATGACCTTGGGCCAGTCACTCACTCTCAGTTTAACCTGCCTCACAGGGTTATTGTGAGGATATAGTAGAGAAGGGAGGAATGTTGGATCTCCAATAAGAATAAAAGTTGGGTATACATGTAGCAGACAGACAGACAGATAGCTAGACAGACAGATAGCTAGACAGCTAGATAGCTAGATAGCTAGATAGCTAGACAGCTAGACAGCTAGATAAGAACATAAGTACATAAGAACATAAGAGAAGCCATGTTGGATCAGGCCAACGGCCCATCCAGTCCAACACTCTGTGTCACACAGTGGCAAAAAATTTTATATATACATACACACTGTGGCTAATAGCCACTGATGGACCTGTGCTCCATATTTTTATCTAAACCCCTTTTGAAGGTGGCTATGCTTGTGGCCACCACCACCTCCTGTGGCAGTGAATTCCACATGTTAATCACCCTTTGGGTGAAGAAGTACTTCCTTTTATCCGTTTTAACCTAGATAGACAGCTAGACGATAGATAGATAGATAGATAGATAGATAGATAGATAGATAGATAGATAGATAGATAGATAGATAGATAGATAGATAGATAGATAGATAGATAGATAGATAGATAGATAGATAGATAGATATGCTTCTTCCTTTGATATAGAACTGTAATGTGTTTGGCAGAGAGTTCCCGCAGGCTGGGGCCAGGGATATCTTGCCTTGAAGCATGTTTTGTTTTGAAGCCTTATATTCTGCTTCTAGTATCAGCACAGATAGCACACAACAACACATTAATGCAAAAAGTCAAATGATGTAGAGCACAACTGAAAAGAACCTCTGGACCATGCACAATTTCTTCCCTTGGGTCAAAACTGATTACACTAGCCACGTACCTGTGGTTGTTCAATCAGTATGCAGTCTCAGACCTTTTCTAAAAATATACGTCGAGGCAATGGGTTAGAGCCAACCCAAGCTTTCCAATTGTGCTAGAGTTCTTCTGCAAAGCAGAAGCTCAAGCGTAAGACCATGGTAGCTGCTTGTGCTAAATCAGATGCAGTCTATCCCTGCTCTCATTGTACAACATCTTGTGCAAACAATTTCTGGATGCTGCAACCAATGTTCCCCCTAAGCTGCAGAGTCTTGCGACTAAAGATTCTACTTTGTGAGCTATTTGGCATTAAAGTTGTGAGCTCCTGCATAAATTAGTGTGCTCTGGGGTCATCCTTCCTGAGCTAAGACAAAAATGTGTGAGCTGGAGGCTAAAAATGTGTGCGCTAGCTCACGCTAACTCAGCTTAGAGGGAACATTGACCGTAACATATAGGCAGGGAAACGTTGATTGGGTCGCACAAGACTTTGCATGTGCAGTACCGTGCTAAGTCCTTTCGTGTTTCGCCTTGGTGGTTTCAAGCTTGGTGGTTATAGTTATAGTTAGTATTGACATTAGTAGTTGTAGTAGCAGTAGAACAGGGAAGGTGACATGGTAGAACCCAGACTTGTCTGATCTTAGAAGCTAAGCAGGGTCAATATTTGGAAGAGAGACCACCAAGGAAGTCTCTGCAGAGGAAGGCAACGGCCAACCACCTCTGCTGCTTTCTTGCCCTGCAAGCCCCTTGAAGGCTTTGCTGCAAGTTGGTTGCGACTTGATAATACCTCCAAACGCACTAATTCTATTGCCCTGAACTAGATGGCCCAGGCTGGCCCAATCTTATCAGATCTCGGAAGCTAAGTAGAGTCAGTCCTTGGATGAGAGACCACCAAGGAAGGCTCTGGAGAGGAAGGCAATGGCAAACCACCTCTGCTTCTCATTGGCCTTTGGGGAGGGGCGGTGGCTCAGTGGTAGAGCATCTGCTTGGGAAGCAGAAGGTCCCAGGTTCAATCCCCGGCATCTCCAAAAAAGGGTCCAGGCAAATAGGTGTGAAAAACCTCAGCTTGAGACCCTGGAGAGCCGCTGCCAGTCTGAGTAGACAATACTGACTTTGATGGACCAAGGGTCTGATTCAGTAGAAGGGAGCTTCATATGTTCTTCATATGTTCATATGAATGCCCCTTGCTAGGGTTGCCATAAGTCAGGGGAGACCTGACAGCGCTTGCACAGTAGTAGAAGTTGTAATGTTGTATTATCACAACCAGGGGTGTCAAACTCATTTGTTATGAAGAGCCGGATCGGACATAAATGAGACCTTGCCAGTTTGGTGTAGTGGTTAAGTACGTGGCCTCTTATCTGGGAGAACCGGGTTTGATTCCCCACTCCTCCACCTGCACCTGCTGGAATGGCCTTGAGTTAGCCATAGCTCTGGCAGAGGTTGTCCTTGAAAGGGCAGCTGCTGTGAGAGCCCTCTTAGCTCCACCCACCTCACAGGGTGTCTGTTGTGGGGGAGAAGATAGAGGAGATTGTAAGCCGCTCTGAGTCTCCGATTCAGAGAGAAGGGCGGGGTATAAATCTGCAGTCTTCTTCGTCTTCTTCTTCTTCTTGCCGGGCCAGGCCATGTCGAGCAGGGCCACGAGTGTACCTATTAAAGATGAGGTAGAACAGGTATAAACTTTATACAGGAAACAAACACAATCAAAGAGGGTGGGGTGGGGGGTTTAAGGGAGGAGCCTCAGCCAATGGAGAAAAGAGAGGTTTTGCTCTGTAGCTCCTGTGCAATTGAGCAGGCCTTGCAATGCAAGCTGTGATGCAGAGAGAGGGAGAAGGAAGAAGATGAAAGACAGTTGTTTGGGGGCCTGATAGGAGCTGCATGTTTGTATCTCTTACTTAATTGTTTTTTTTTTTTTTTTTAAGATGGCCCATGGTGCAGAATGGTAAAGCTGCAGTACTGGAGTCCTAAGCTCTGCTCACGACCTGAGTCCGATCCCGGCGGAAACTGGCTTCAGGTAGCTGGCTCCAGGTTGACTCAGCCTTCCATCCTTCCGAGGTCAGTAAAATGAGTCCACAGCTTGCTGGGTGGAAAGTGTAAATGACTGGGGAAGGCAATGGTAAACTACCCTGTAAAACAAGTCTGCCATGTAAACATTGTGAAAGCAACGTCACCCCAGAGTCAGAAACGAATGGTGCTTGCACAGGGGACTATCTCTACCTTTATGGCTATTTCTCCCCACTCCCACAATCCTGGATTAAGCCTGGTTCTCTGCCCAAGCCAGGGATTGGGGTGACACCATGAGGAGAGCACCGTTGTGTAGCTAGGGCTCAGTTTGCTCCTATGTATCGGCAGTGCAGGAGGAGGCTTAGGGTGACCTTATATCAACCTTGATCAACATCACTCTGGATGTGTTCCTCTAAACAAGAGATGATGGTTTGGTTGACCTTCCCAAGTTATGATGTAGTCAGTCTTTGCCTTTTGTGTTGATGAATTTATTTCCTTGGGAGTTTTTTTTTCTTTATTTTTTTTAATTATACGCACACTACATTTTTGTAATGGCCCAAAGCCATTAGAGGAGATGGCATCAACAAGGTAACACCCCTGTACTTATGTTGTAACCATAGATTTGTTGTCTGCCAGTCTGTGGACATTCCAGAGTGCTTATTAGAAGTACACTGGTCCATATTTGATTTGTTTTATACCACCTTGCCATTGTTTTTTAGAGCTGAACTATGTGATCAGCCAACTCACAGGAAGTATCTGATGCCAATCTTCTGGAGTCCTCCTGGAATCACAACAGACTACAGAGATCAGTTCTCCTAAAGGAAGTGGCAATTTGGAAAGGTGGACTCTATGGTATTTTTTAATATATATATTTGGTATTGTATCTCTGTTGAGCTCTTTCTCATCCACAACTCTGCCGTCCTCTGGCACAGACCACAAATCTCCAGGGATTTTCCAGACTGGGGGTGGCATCCCTACAATCTGCTGTTAGATTTCACAACAGAAGTTGTGCGGTCTAACAGCAGATTGTAGGGGTGCCAACTGCAGGTGAGGGAATCCGATATACCTCTATACAGGGGTGGAATTCTAGCAGGAGCTCCTTTGCATATTAGGCCATACACCCCTAATGTAGCCAATCCTCCAAGAGCTTACAAGGCTCTTTGTTGTAAGCTCTTGGAGGATTGGCTACATCAGGGCTGTGTGGCCTAATATGCAAAGGAGCCCTTGCTAGAATTCCACCCCTGCCTCTATGCACACAGAAAATTAGCATGTTAAGGGTGAATGTTCTTTCACAGTTTGTAGCACGATGAAGAAATGTTACCCATCTCATTCCACAGGTCCAACATGGCAACTGCATCCTGATTTTAAAAAACTGATTTTAAAAACTGGATTTGAATTGTGAACCATTTGTTAGAACAACAACAAAAAAAACCCCCTACAGAGCATTGTTGAATGCAGGGCATTCATTAACTTCAACTAATTGATGCGCTGTACCTTTAAATGCATCCATTTACCCCAAACACTATCTACTTAATGTTCCTAGATTTAATTTATTGCAGGTCTAGCTCTGTGGTCAATGTCTGTCTAGAATTAGAAGAGGCAAGGGTGAGATGACAGCAGTCATTTGTTTTAGTAATAGAGAAAATTATCACGGGGATGCACATTAGCAACCTTGAATGTCCCCGTCCCCACCCCAGCTTGGGCAAAAATGCTATAGATCAGGGGTGGCCAACGATAGCTCTCCTGATGGGAGTTGTAGGCAAAAAACCATCTGGAGAGCTACCGTTGGCCACCCCTGCTATACATTTAAAGATGGTTGAAGGAAGGGTTGGCCAGAGGAACCTCTAGGAGTAAAAGACCACTTCCTCTTCTGGAGCAGGCAGTGGTATTTGCCAGCCCCCCCATCTCCTCGAAGGAAGCACAAGGCAAGGGAAAAAGCAATTGGGGCTCAGCACGGGAGTGCTGGCCAATGAGATGTTGGCTCGCCAGCCAGGTCTGGTGTCAGCCACCCCTCCAGCATCAGTTTGGCCCAGTGCAAGCTCCCCACCCAGCCACCCACCCACCCTCTTTTTAGACCACGTGGGATCAGCTAGTCACCGGTTTTGGGGGCTGAGCAGGAATTTTTTGGGCCTCACGCAGATTGGCAGGGAGGGAGGCCTTTTTTCGCCTGCTCCACATGGTCAGAAGAAGTGAGGGATAAACAGGTCTGGCAAAGCTGGTTAGGCTCTAATTGGGAAGGTGGGAAAAGTATGGGTTGAAGGGATTTTGAGTTGGCAAACACCCCAAGATATCAGCAATATAAAAGGTAAAGGTAGTCCCCTGTGCAAGTACCAGTCGTTTCTGACTCTGGGGTGATGTTGCTTTCACAATGTTTTCACAGCAGACTTTTTATGGGGTGGTTTGCCATTGCCTTCCCCCGTCCTCTACACTTTCCCCCCAGCAAGCTGGTGACTCATTTTACCGACCTCGGAAGGATGGAAGGCTGAATCAACCTCGAGCCGGCTACCTGAACCCGCTTCCGCTGAGATCGAACTCAGGTCGTGAGCAGAGGGCTCCGACTGCAGTACTGCAGCTTTACCACTCTGCACCACGGGGCTCTTATCAGCAATATGGGGGCCCTCAAACTAAGTACCTACGGGCTGTGCAGTCAGGGGCCTCTTCGGGGTTGGAAGAGCATATTACTAGCCTTAAGGCTTGGCAGTCGTGGGCCAGAATGTGCCCTCCCTCACCTCTATGCACTATTGTGCAGACTGTGATGAGTAAGGTCAGGAGGGATCCCAGACCTGGCTCTGAGCTGGGGTGGATTTGCCTTGCTCTGCAAGGACAATACAACCCGTGCTATAATGTGTTGCAGATCAGCTTACGCTTAAATAAAATTCCCAGTTTAACCCATAACTTGTGTTGTGTTTCATTCGAGGGGTCGGCGGGCAATGGGTTGTAGTCCCTCAAACCAGATTATTATGGTCAGGGGTGGAATACTAGCCGGAGCTCCTTTGCATATTAGGCCGCACACGCCTGATGTAGCCAATCCTCCAACAGCTTACAAGGCTTATTTTTGTAAGGTCTGGAAGGATTGGCTACATCAGGGGTGTGTGGCCTAATATCCAAAGGAGCTCCTGCTAGAATTCCACCCCTGGTTACTGTTAGGTGCAGGATTGTTTTTTTTTTGTAGCAGGAACTCCTTTACATAATAGGCAACACCCCCCCACTCCCCGATGTAGCCTATCCTCCAAGAGCTTACAGGGCTCTTCTTACAGGGCCTATTGTAAATTCTTGGAGGATTGGCTACATCAGGGGTATGTGGCCTAATATGCCAAGGAGTTCCTGCTACAAAAAGCCTGGGTTAGGTGTAAAAATGTGCTTGCTAATCCTGCCTGATGAGAGTGGCGATTTGGAATCCCATCTAAGGTGGCCAGACTTTGGCCAACAATGGTACCTGAGATGTCCATCATGTCCCTCAGGCTTCTTTTCTGGCTCAGATCATACTCCAGATTGGAAGAATCATACTCCAGATTGGAAGCTGAGGAGAGGAGCTGAGGAGTTGATTAAAAGCCAGGAGAACAGTCTTGGGGAATGGAAGTCACACAGGTATCTTTCTGGGGATCCACAGCCTGCTTGAAAGAATGCCACCATCTGCTTTGTTTTGTTTATTTCTAAACAAATATACACAGGGGTGGAATTCTAACAGGAGCTCCTTTGCATATTAGGCCACACATTGCTGATGCAGCCAATCCTCTAAGAGCTTACAGGTCTCATTTTTTTTAAGAATCCCACCCCTGAATATACAGCTGAGGGAATTTAACTCCTGTACCGTTGCCCCTGGAATATCTCACCGCTCAGGGAAGTGAAGAACAGAAAACATGCCCTAGTCTTGCTTAAAAGTTTAAGGCCAGTGCATCTGAGAGAGGAATGGTGCTTACACACTACACGGACTAATGCATTTTACATCCGGGTTTTTACGCCGTAAGAATAGAAAAAAATCTGGATGTAAAGCATGTTATTTAGTGCAGTGCGAATGCTCCGCAAGAGGCTAACAGCATAGCATTATGATAGATTGCCATTCCCATTTTGTCTGATGAAGTCTGCTCAAGAGCATACGAAAGCTTACATTCTGAATAAAACTTAGTTGGTCTTAAAGGTGCACTCGTCCACTGCTTTGAGCATAGCATTATATACGAGAGCCAGTGGAGTGGAGTGGTTAAGAGCAGTGGCCTCTAATCTGGAGAACCAGGTTTGATTCCCCACCCCTCCTCTGCAAAAAGCCTGTTGGATGACCTTTGGCCAGTCTCAGCTCTCTCTAACTCTCTCAACCCCACCTACCTTACAAGGTGCCTGTTGTGGGGAGGGGAAGGGAATGTGATTGTAAACTGCTTTGAGATTCCTTGAGGTAGAGGAAGCAGGATTAAAACAGAAACAAAAAACCTTCTCTTCCAAATGTGCATGCACATGAAAGCTTATACCCGGAATTAACCTTTGTTCTGTTGCTTCGGACCAGCATGGTTACCCATCTGAATCTACCTTCTTCTACTTGTACTTCTTCTACTTGCACCAGCCTTTCTGAGTAGGGTTGGACACTGAATGGGAAAATGGCGCCTCATGTTTGTTCATGGTTTGTTCAAGTGATTGCCCGAACCAGAGGTTCATTTAGGGCGTTTTCGCAGTGACCTTAATTGGGAGCGACGTCCCTCTTCACCGCGCAGCGTCTGCGCGGATTTCGCACTAATTGCTCCGCAGAACCCGGAAGAGCCGCAAAGTCCCGCAGCTTTTGCATCGCAAATGTAAACTGGCCAAAAACCAGTTTGCATTTGCGACGCAGAAGCCGTGGGACTTTGCGGCTCTTCCGGGTTTTGCGGAGCAATTAGTGCGAAATCCGCGCAGATGCTGCGCGGTGAAGAGGGACGTCGCTCCCGATTAAGGTCAGTGCGAAAACGCTCTTAGTTTTATGGTACATATGGTTGCCTGAACCAGTTTGTGGTTTGTTGGTTCATTAGGACTGGGAGGCGTACAACTCATCAGGAGCCTTCAGCAGGCTGACCTCCTTCCACGCTCCATGTTTGGGGAGACTGGATTTAGCATCTCCGAGTTATAGCCCCACCCCCCAAAGCAGGTGCCTCCAGGAAAACTCAGCTTCAGCTCCCTTGACAACAAACTCTTCTCTCTTCATGCTGCAAAATGGAAGCAGCAGAGTCAGGGTGTTTGTTCCCGTACAACAGAATGGGAGCCTCATGATTGACTCCCAGAACTGCCAATCAAACTATGGACAACTGATATGGGTGTTTCTAGGGCTCCTAGAAGTTCACCTCCCAGCATTGCGTAGAAATTGATTGAATCAGCGCCAGGCTATCTGGGAAAATGAACCGAAAAAATGAACCAAACAAACCACCAAGGGGAAAAAGGCTGTTGGTTTTTCAGTTCAGGCATGGTGCGAACACTGAATTGGTTCAGAACGAACTACGAATCAGCCTGATTCATGCCGATAGTTGTTTTGTGTCCATCTCTATCTCTGAGGTCTCTCAAAGATGCTTCTCTGGAAGATTCTGCTATCTGTACTTTCCAGCACATTACATAACCCCCAATTTCAGCAAGCCTTTTTTAAAAAAAGCCCAGAACTTTGTTTAAACAAGTGTCTGATAGCTTTGTCTTCTTACATAAACAGGTTGGGGTCAAGTGGTAAGGATAAGCCCTGCAGGAAAAGACAGTCGTTTCTTCATGAGGCGCTGATGACTCACAAGGTGACATCTTTCCCCTCGAGTCACTGCTGAATGAACTCTCCTGTAGTATCTGGGCACACAACCAAGTGGCTGAAAAAAAGCTCTTTAAGGTGAAACAATATGTGGTTCTAAAAGGTTTCTTGACGAGAATAAAGGTTGTCTTTCAGCCCTCGGGCCCAAGCTAATTTCTTTCTGCCCTCAGTACCATTTAAAAAATACATACCTCATAGTTTCAGTAATGGAAGGAAATTTTCTTGTTTTACATGCTTCGAGTAAAAATCAACCTTGTGTGACGCTCTGTTATATCACAACTTTCTTGTTTTACACACAAGAAAGCTCACTGTAACTTACTTTAATCCAGGCCTATTCCATATGTCCAAAGCTCCTCAACCATTTTGAGCTTGTGGGCTCCTTTGGAATTCTGACACACTGTGGTGAGCACAGCCACAAAATGGCTGCCACAAAATAGCTGCTAAGGGATCTTAGCATTTGGATCTTCCTGCTCAGGGTATTTTTCAGATATACTTTGGCATCTCAGATATAACTGGGATTTTTCAGGAAAATTTTGGGGGAAAAAAAATCCAGATATTTTTGGGAACCAGGAAGATCAGGAGAAACAGCTGAGAGATGGGGAGACAGTCCCCCCCCCCCAAAGACACACTTCTTCTGCAATCCCTTTAAACCAGCCTGGTTTGAAGGGACTGTAGAAAAATTGGGGAAAACAGCTGAATGGTAGCGAAACTGCTCCACACATCTCAGCTGTTTTCTCCTGCTTTCTTTTACAGTCCCTTTACACTGGGCTGGTTTAAAGGGACTGCAGGAAATCTCCCACCACACAGCCGTGTTTTTCAGCTTTGCTGCTCCTGGGTTTGTTTGTTTTTTCTCTGTGTTTTTTTTAATCTCAAATCTGTTGGACCTGAAAAAATTCAGGATTTCTGAAAAAATCCCTAATCTGAATACTTTACTGGTATCCAGGATTTTTTTTAGGATTTGGGATCCAGGATTTTTTAGGAATCCAAAAAAAATGGGGTGTCCAATTAACCCCCCCCCCAAAAAAAAATTGCACATCCCTTATAGTTGCTGCAGGAGGTGGAGGAAGCCATAGAACGGCTGCAAAGCTTACCTTTTGTAACAGTGAAGATCGTTGTGTTGTGGTAACAGCTCCTGCCAAAGCAACATTAAAAAAAAAATCTGCACTGCCAATCAAATTTCCAGTGGCCAATCAGAAACATCACTGGGCAAAAGCCCCAACTGGTCACACCCACGTTCTAAAAAAAAAAACACTGGGTGAGCACCAGGAAGGGTGTTGGCAGGCACCATGACACCCATTGGGGACCCCTGCCATAATCAACTGCTAGTCCATGATTGAATCTCCCCCTGGAGGACTTCCATGGTGCAGCCGCATTTCAAATACGGTGTACAGTTCTGATCACCTTATCTCAAAAAGGACATCACAGAATTCAGAGGAGCGCAACTAAGTCGTCAAGGTGGTTGGAACGCCTTCCATAGGAGAAAAGGTTGAAGGGTCTGGTATTCTCCAGTTTAGAAAAGAGACAAATAAAGGGGGACATGGCAGAGGTTTATAAAATTATGCCCAAGGTGGAGAGGGTCGACAAAGAGAAGTTTTTCTCCATCTCCCAAAATACAAGCATAGACAGCTGCAAGAGGGGATTGGATAAGCATATGGAGCAAAGGTCCATCAGTGGCTGTTAGCCACAGCGTATTGTTGGGGGCACAGTGGGAGAGCTTCTAATGTCCTGGCCCCACTGGTGGACGTCCTGATGGCACTTGGGTTTTTTTGGCCAGTTTGCTTCTCTTATGTTCTTACTAGAACTTGAGGGCATTCAATGAAGCTGGTGGACAGTAGATTCAGGACAGGGAAAAAAGGAAATACTTCTTCACAGAGAGGGGGATTAAAATGTGGAACCTGGTGCCAGAGAATGTACCAGTGACCATATGCATAGACAGCTTTAAAAAGGGATTAGACAGATTCATGGAGGATAGGTCTATTAGTGGGTACCTGCCATGGTGACTAAAGGGAACCTCCATGTTCAGGGGCAGTAACCCTGAGAATCCCAGTATCAGGAGGCAACATTAGGGGAAGGCCTCCACCTCTATTTCCTGTTGTTCAACTTCCAGAGGAACTGGTTGGCCACCATGTGAGACAGGATCCTGGACTAGATGGACCACCGGCCTGATCCAGCGGGGCCTGTGACTATATGACAGTGGAATCAGGCTATATGCCAGGGTCCCAGGCATGAGTCTATGATGGTTATGCTCTTATGAAGGTCTGCCTCTATGGCTCATTGTTGGCCCTCCAGAGGAATTGGTTGGCCACCATGTGAGACAGGATGCTGGGCTAGATGGACCTCTGGGTCTGATCCAGCAGGGCTCTTCTTATGTTCTTATGCCCACCTCGTACAAAGGAAGGGCTGATGGGACTTTTTGGCCCAGGTAGGGTAGTGGCAGCAGTGATTCTGGGACTCCATCCTGGATCAGAACCCGAGAATCACTAACACAGCATCTGATCAGGGCTGGCCTGACACTAAGCAAAGAAGAAGAAGAATAGATTGAAATTATGTCCCACCCTTTGCTAGCCAAAGGAGTCCCAGAGCAGCTTACAAACTTCCTTTCTCTTCCCCTCCTCCCAATAGACACTCTGTGAGGTAGGTGGGGCTGAGAGAGTTCTGTCAGAAACTGCTCTTGATCGGAACAGCTTTGAGAGAACTTGTAGTTGACCCAAGGTTACATCAGCAGGTGCAGGACTTCATTTTTTTTTTTAGCAGGAACTCCTTTGGGTATTAGGCCACACCCCCTGATGTAGCCAATCCTCCTGGAGCTTACAATAGGCCCCGTACTAAGAGCCCTATAACCTCTTGGAGGATCGGCTACATCAGGGGGGAGGGGCGTGGCCTGATATGCAAAGGAGTTCCAGCTACAAAAAAAGTCCTGAGCAGGTGTATGTGGAGAAGTGAGGAATCAAACTCAGTTCTCCCAGATAAGTGTCAGCTATGTGCATTGAACCTTGTCTTTATTACCTGAAGTGTTTTTCTGATACTAACTAACCCCCTTGCATCTTGCTTCACTAATCAAGAAACTGCAATACATGTAACAAATGGCTGGGGAGAGACAGTCCAGGCGCCAGGGAGCTTTGAAGTGTTAAACATCTAGCTAGGCCAGGCCGGCAAGGCCACAGCGGGGAGGAGAAACAGGCCATGCCGGAAAGATAACAGATAAGAGAATGCTCACTGTCAACAAGACAGGCCAGCTTTTATTATGGGAAGCAATTCGAATCTCTTTGCTTTGATGTGTATCCATAAATGCCTATGCTTGAACCCCTCTCGTCATTAGTATCAATGACTCTGCGCTGTGCAACATCGTTGTAATCAATAAATGGAAACTTATTTTTAATCTAAAATAAGTCTATTCATTCTTGGAACCTCAATGCCCCTACGCTGACAATAAGTGTCTGCGCACTTAACCACTACACCAAACTGGCTCCCAACTAGGCAACTGCCTAGGGCACCAGCCTTCAGGGGGCACCAAATTGGCTCTCCACTAGGTGACTGCTTAGGGCACCAGCCTTCAGGGGGCGCCAAATTGACTCTCCACTAGGTGACTGCCTAGGGCACCAGCCTTCAGGGGGCGCCAAATTGACTCTCCACTAGGTGACTGCCTAGGGCACCAGCCTTCAGGGGGCGCCAAATTGACTCTCCACTAGGTGACTGCTTAGGGCACCAGCCTTCAGGGGGCGCCAAATTGACTCTCCACTAGGTGACTGCTTAGGGCACCAGCCTTCAGGGGGCGCCAAATTGACTCTCCACTAGGTGACTGCCTAGGGCACCAGCCTTCAGGGGGCGCCAAATTGACTCTCCACTAGGTGACTGCCTAGGGCACCAGCCTTCAGGGGGCGCCAAATTGACTCTCCACTAGGTGACTGCTTAGGGCACCAGCCTTCAGGGGGCGCCAAATTGACTCTCCACTAGGTGACTGCCTAGGGCACCAGCCTTCAGGGGGCGCCAAATTGACTCTCCACTAGGTGACTGCTTAGGGCACCAGCCTTCAGGGGAGCACCAAATTGGATGCCCCCCATGTGATTTGGTGATGTTGTCAGTGCAGGGGGGGGGCGTGCCAGAAATTAGCCTTGCCTGGGGTGCCAGACAGACTAGGGCTGGCCCTGCCTCTGACAGAAGATAATGGGAAACAGACAAGAGAAGGGGAGGTGCAATTGTCTCCTTTCCCATTACAGGAAGCAGTGATTAAACCCCGTATTAACAAGTTCTATTTGTAAGACAGCAAGGTAACAGTTTGCTACACAGACGTTTCATTATTCCATTGTAGGCCGCGAAGCTAAATATAGATTGGAGGCATCCGAAGGGCTTGCAAATGCTGAGGCTAATGTCAGAAGTACCTGGTTAAAATTCAGCTGCTTCATGAAGCAGCAAAAGCTGTTCCTTGCCATCTGGCAGCAGTACAGCGGAGAGGGCAGGGAGGAGCCGCTTGCGACACAGGTACAATTACGAGTAGAACGCGATGCAAGCGATGAAATATATGTCCCACTTAAAGCACTGATATGCTGTAACGTCACTCTAATGCCCTCGAAGCTTCTGCTTTTAAGGTTTTCAGAAGGCTCTCGTTTCTTTAGCGCATTCACAGGGAGCCAAAGGGGGTGCCCGGATACCTACAAAATGAATAAGAAGGAGAAGGAGGAGGAGGAGGAGAAGGAGGAGGAGAAGAAGGTGATGATGATATTGGATTTATATCCCACCCTCCACTTCGAATCTCAGAGTCTCAGAGAGGTTCACAATCTCCTTTATCTTCCTCACAATAGACGCCCTGTGAGGTGGGTGGGGCTGAGAGATCTCCCACAGCGGCTGCCCTTTCAAGGACAACTCCTGCGAGAGCTATAGCTAACCCAAGGCCATTCCAGCAGGTGCAAGTGGAGGAGAGGGGAATCAAACCCGGTTCTTCCAGATAAGAGTCCGCATGTTTAACTGGCTCTCAGATAAGACAGGTGCTGAAAGATAAGACAGGTGTGCACAGTTCTAAAATATCATGCTACGCGAGCTGCGAAATAAGGTTGCCATATCCAGACTGGGAAACTCCTGGAGATTTGGGGGTGGAGCCTAGGGAGGATGGGGACCTCAGTAGGGTCGAATCCACCCCCCCAAAAACACACACACACACACACATCCATTTTCTCCAGGGGAACTGACCTCTGTAGTCTGGAGATAAGCTGTAATTCCAGGGGACCACTGGTTTCACTTGGAGGCTGGTATCCCTATGAAAGTGATGGTGCATGTTTTCTTGACATCTGGCAAGCCTGCTCCTTATTTATATCATGTTCATACTTCTATTTATTTACTTTATTTATACTCCGCCTTTCTCTCCCATGGGGAAGCCAAGTCACCTTATACCATTCTCCTTTCCTCTGTTCTATCATCACAAACATCCTGAAGTAGGATTGGGTTGAGTGTGTGTGGCTGCTTATGGTCCTCCAGTCCTCCATGGCCCCAGGGAAAAATAACTCTTTCTCTCTCTCTCTCTCTCTCTCTCTATCTATCTATCTATCTATCTATCTATCTATCTATCTATCTATCTATCTATCTATCTATCTATCATCTATCTATCTATCTATCTATCTATCTATCTATCTATCTATCTATCATCTATCTATCAATCATCTATCTTCTTCTTCTTCTTCTTCTTCTTCTTCTTCTTCTTCTTCTTCTTCATCATCATCATCATCATCATCTATCTGTCCTGTCTGTCTATCTTTTATGTGACCAAACTTTTTATTTTACAATATATTGAACTAAATTCATCTATTCAAATTCAAATATACTTCTCCAATACATTACATATTTCCCCCCCACACACACTCTTATTCATGACCTCCGCCGGTACTTAAAACAAATTAAAAGCATATTAAAGGTAAATTCACAATTATAAAATCTTTAGAAAGAAAAAAAATTATCATTCACTAACCTTTTCTCTAATAATCACTTAGTACTTATTAAACACAACGCTCATAATTTTTAATTCAGTTCCAGAGTTCCCCCTATCTTAGTCTTATCTTAACTCTCATATATATATATTTACCAAATAACTATGTTCTACTAATGCTTTTATCACAATATCACAATTCCTCTTTATCATTAAAAGTTCAATTAATGTTGTCATACACTACTAAATATCTTTTCACCATTATAAAATTTTAACACAAAGAGTTATCTTTCAATAACCTTTTCTCTATAATTCACTTAGTATTTATTAAACACAAAACTCATAGTTATAAAATCAACTCCGGAATTCCAGCTGTCTTAATCTTATCTTAACTCATATATGTATAATTACCATGTAACTATATCCTACTAACTCAATAATCATGATTCTTCTTTATCATTTAAAGTTCAATTAATGTTGTCATAAACTACTAAATGACTCTTCACCCTCCATTGTATTTCCATGTAACTTTGGAATTTACTCCAGTCTTCTTTAAACTTCTCCAAATTGTTGTCTTTTAAGATTCTAGTAAGTTTGTCCATTTCACTCCATTTAAGAACCTTTAAGACCCAGTCCCATTTTTCAGGTATTCTGTCTTGCTTCCACATTTGCGCATACAATGTTCTCGCAGCTGAAAGCAAATACCACAACAATGTTCTGTCTTGCTTCGGAAAGCTTTCCATTTGTAATCCCACCAGAAAGACATCTGGTGCTCTCCTAATATTATAACCCAAGATTTTCAAGATCTCCTGTTGAATCATTGTCCAAAATTGTTTTGCCTTTTCACAAGTCCACCACATGTGGTAGAAAGAACCTTCATGTTTTTTACATTTCCAACACCTATCTGAAGCTTGATTACTCATTTTTGTTAGCTTTTTAGGTGTCATGTACCATCTGTACAGCATTTTGAAACAGTTCTCTTTTATGTTATAGCACGTTGATATTTTCATTGAATTCTTCCATAGGTGTTCCCACGTCTCCATCTGTATTTCTTTATTAAAGTTAATCGCCCATTTAATCATTTGAGGCTTCACCACCTCCTCTTCTGTAGACCATTTCAATAACAGTTTATACATCCTTGAGATCAATTTTTCATTCTCACCCAACAGCATTTTCTCCATTTCTGTTTTCTCTCGTCTTATACCTGTACTCTTAATGTCTTTCTCTATCAAGCTTTTAATTTGTAACAGCTGAAACCAATCAAATTTGTCCTGCAGTTCTTCAACCGATTTCATTTCAACTTTCCCCCCCTTGAACTTTAGCAGTTGTTCGTATGATACCCATTTCCCTTCCCTTATTCTTTGCGGCATACTTATTACTTCTGTTGGCACAATCCAAAGTGGTTTCCTCTCATCTCCATACTTACTATATTTTTTCCAAGTATTCAGCAAACTCCTCCTTATATAGTGATGTGAAAAAAAACCCATCCATCTTCTCTTTCCCGTAATACATATACGCATGCCAGCCAAAGATATTTCCATGTCTTTCTAGCACCAATAATTTTTTGTTGATCAAAGTCATCCATTCCTTAATCCATACCAAACAGACTGCATCATGATATAGCATTAAATCAGGTAGTTGGAAGCCGCCTCTTTCTTTCGTATCTGTTAAGATTTTCATTTTGATTCTTGGTTTCTTGCCCGCCCAAATAAACTCTGAAATCTTTCTTTGCCACAGGTTAAATTGTTTCTTATCTTTCACTATTGGGATAGTTTGAAATAAAAACATCATCCTTGGTAGAACATTCATTTTAATTGCAGATATCCTCCCTAGCATAGATATGTTTAGTTTATTCCATTTTAACATATCACCTTCTATTTTATGCCAGAGCTTTTCATAATTGTTCTTATATAAGTCAATGTTTTTCATCGTCATCTCCACACCTAAATATTTTACTTTGGAAGCAACTTCACATCCAGTGGCATTTTGTAATTCTTTCTGTTTGTTAAATGTCAGATTCTTAGTAAGGATTTTCGATTTTTCTTTATTAATATAAAAGCCAGCTATCTCACCATACTCTTTAATTTTCTTTAACACAAAGGCATCACTTGTACTGGGTTCTCATTAATGAACATCACATCATCTGCAAAGGCTCTGTATTTATAGGAAAAACCTTTCAACTTCAATCCCTCTATTTCACTATCTTCATCAATTTGAGTCAACAAGACCTCTAGGGTCATTATAAACAACAATGGAGATAGAGGGCAACCTTGTCTTGTGCCTTTGCTGATCTTCAGTTGTTCCATTAAGTCAGTAGTCACAGAGTTTTGCCTGTTGTTCTGTATATATTGCTTTAGTCATCCTTATAAAATCATCTCCTAATTTCATTTTCTCCATAACTGCAAACATAAAGTCCCAGTTAAGATTATCAAAAGCTTTTTCCGCATCCACAAAAAATAGAGCCACCTCCTTTTTTGGATGTTTTTCGTAGTATTCAACAATGTCTATTACATTTCTGATGTTATCCCTTATTTGCCTCCTAGGGAGAAAGCCTGCTTGTTCTTCCTGAATAGAAATGTTTAAATGCTGTTTGAGTCGTTCCACTAGAATTCTAGCAAATATTTTGTAATCATTATTCAGTAGTGAAATCGGTCTATAGTTTTTAACATTCGTGGAGTCTCTTTCTTCTTTCGGTATTAATGAAATAACAGCTTATTTCCAAGAATCTGGTACCTTCCCATCTTCTCTAATACAGTTCATCAACTTTTGCATTTTGGGTACTAGTACATCCGCCAAGACTTTATAAAATTTTGCTGAAAAGCTGTCTGGACCCGGAGCTTTCCCTAATTTCATTGAACAAATCACTGCTTCAATTTCAACCTTCTCAATTGGATTATTCAAGATTTTTTCCATATTATCATTCAAGGATTTCACTTTTGATCTTTGCAAATAGGCATCAATTTTTTTCTTTTTTTACCTGTTGACCTTTATATAATTTGGCATAAAATTTAAAAAACTCCCTTTTAATTCCAGCTTGATCTGTCTGTCTATCAATCAAATCTATATATCTTATCTTATCTGTCTGTCTGTCTGTCTGTCTGTCTGTCTGTCTGTCTGTCTGTCTGTCTATCTATCTATCTATCTATCTATCTATCTATCTATCTATCTATCTATCTATCTACCATATTCAAGTAGTTGAAGGGCTGTCATATAGAGGATGGGATGGAATCGTTTTCTGTGGCCCCAGAAGGTGGGACCAGAACCAATGGGTTGAAATTAAATCAAAATAGTTTCCGGCTCAACATTAGGAAGAACTTCCTGACAGTTACAGCGGTTTCTCAATGGAACAGGCTTCCTTGGGAGGTGGTGGGTTCTCCTTCCTTGGAGGTTTTTAAATAGAGGCTAGATGGCCATCTGACAGCCATGAAGATCCTGTAAATTTAGGGGGAGGTATTTCTGAGTTTCCTGCATTTTGCAGGGGGGTTGGACTAGATGACCCTGGAGGTCCCTTCCAACTATGATTCTATGATCTATCCTCTTGTCAGGGATGCTCTAGGCTGATCCTGCATGGAGCAGGGGGTTGGACGAGATGGCTTGCCTGGCCCCTTCCAACTCTGTGATCCTGTTCTCAAAAGTGTATTCCACAATAAATCTGTTTCTCTTTAATGTGGCACAAGATTCTTTTTTTTTTACTGATTCAGATTTCAAATTGTATTTACTAATAATTTAGTTAGTCACCTGCTGTTCCTTTGAGCATCATGATTATTTTCTTCTAATATCGCAGTTATTTTTCCTGTGTCGTGCATTTTTTTTTTAATCAGAATATTTTTCCTCCACTTTAATCTGAATTCCCCACAAAGGATAGTTTTTAAACTACATTTTGTAAAGCCAAAGAACAAGAAAGCTAACTGAGCAATGGTGTGTGCATGGTGTAAGAGTATGTGGAGGGGCTGGGGTTAGTAGCAGGAACTCCTTTGCATATTAGGCGACACACCCCTGATGTAGCCATTCCTCCAAGAGCTTATAGGGCTCTTAGTACCGGGCCTTGGAGGACTGGCTATGTCTGGGGTGTTTGGCCTAATATGCAAAGGAGTTCCTGCTACAAAAAAGTCCTGAGAGTATGTATTTTGTGCAGCTTAGATGTTCTTTTATTTGTTTGTTTGTTTTAAAAGTTTTATTGAATTTCAGATATAGGAAAAGGGGAAATGGAAGAATCTACAGGGAATTACAGGAAAATCAGGGTTGGAGGGGGATAACAAAAGTCTCTTTTGCTTATATTTTCTTTCTTATTGCAAATACATCTAATTCAATTAAATCTCAATCTATATACCATTTACAATTAGTATCTTTCATTTCGTCTCTTATAGCATTCTGTCTCTTTATAACTTACTTTGGCTTAGAAATACACATTTCTTATAATTGCACCATCTTATTCAGTATATTAGAGAACCCCGTGGGGCAGAGTGAACCTGAGTTCAATCCTGGTGGAAGCTGGTTTCAGGTAGTCGGCTCAGGTTGACTCAGACTGCCGTCCTTCCGAGGTTGGTAAAATGAGTCCCCAGCTTGCTGGGGGGAAAGTGTAGATGACTGGGGAAGGCAATGGCAAACCACCCCGTAAAAAGTCTGCCGTGAAAACATTGTGAAAGCAACGTCACCCCAGAATCGGAAGTGACTGGTGCTTGCACAGGGGACTACCTTTACCTTTTTATTCCGTATATTATACAGTACTCACTCCATCTTATATTCTTATATACAAATATATTGCCACTTAGTTGTCTCAAATTCCAGACTTATACTGCATCCAACCAATCGTACAGTGGCTGCCAGATCTTCTTATTGTCTTGTATATTTCCTTCTCATAATTTTACAGAAAGTAACTCCGTTTCTGCCGTCTCTAAAAGCTTCTGGATAAAATCCACTTGTTTAGGTTGGGGGGGGGGGGTTGCATTTCCCATTGTTTTGCGTATATTATCCTTGCTGCAGTTACTGCATGAATTGGAAATTTAATTATTGGTTCGGGAAGTGAATCTTTCCAAATGTTCAGTAGCTACATCTCAGGTTTATGCTGTAAATTAATCTTTAAGATTTCCTGAAGGCAATTGTGAATTTGTTTCCAGTAACTTCAATGTTCTAATTGGGGCATCCCCAGCATTGTGCCTCTGACTGTCATGGCGCCTGCCAACACCTTTTCTGCTACTGACCAAACATTTTTGAAAGTGGGTGGGGCCAGATGGGGCTTCTACCCAGTAAGGCCTCTGATTGAGCACTGGCAATCTGATTGGCCGTGCAGATTTTTAAATATGCCACTTTGCAGCAGCTGCCGCCAAAACGATTGTCACTGTGTGGCTGAAAGTAAGTTTCCAAGCTTTTGGTAGAGAGCATTTTGCCAATAATATTCAGAAGGCTTTTGCACCTGCTAAAGAAGAGTTTCAGAACTGGCTTGATCCTAAATTAAACACTTATGTGATTTAAAAAAAAGAGAGAGAGAGAGAGAGCATTTTGCCAGCAAAAGAGCATTTTGCCACCTAAATTCAGAAGGCTTTTGCATCTGGTTAGGTTTAGGACCGGCTTGCTCTATATAAATTGCAGCACTTGAGTGGTACTGAGAAGATGTTAATTTTGAAGGAAATAAAGAGGTTGCAGACAGCAGTTTGCCAGCCAAAACCAGAAGGCTTTTGCATCTGTTTAGAGAAGAAGTTAAGGGCTGGCTAATTCTCAATACACACACTGAAATATAACAAGAGGCTGGTAACCTTGAAGCGTATAGGAATACTCCTGGCAGGGCTTTTTTTGTAGCAGGAACCCCTTTGCATACTAGGCCACATACCCCTGATGTAGCCAATCCTCCATGAGCTTGCAGGGCTCTCAGTACAGGACCTATTGTAAGCTCCAAGAAGATTGGCTACATCAGGGTTGTGTGGCCTAATATGCAGCGGTCTTCCTGCTACGAAGAAGCTCTGCTCTTGAGGAAGACTTTGACAAAATGAGCCTGTATCTGGGTGCTCATTAGGAAGGACTTTTCTTTGTAATATTGTAAGGTTGTACTTCTTTATAACATGACAAACAGAACTGTAAGAGTCTCGATAAAAGTATTCTTGAAAAAAGTCTTACTGATTGCGCTAGTCTGCAGCACACAGTGTTTGTTTGTCTGTACTGAAAGTAAGTTGCAGCAGCCATTCTGTGGCTGGCTCCTCCTTCCGCAGCTGCCATTTTATGGTTGTGCCCAGAACACTGTATCACAGGGGTGGCCAACAATAGCTCTCCAGATGTTTTTTGCCTACAACTCCCATTAGCCCCATCCAGCATGGCCAATGGCTGGGGCTGATGGGAGTTGTCGGCAGAAAACATCTGGAGAGCTACCGTTGGTCACCCCTGCTGCATCAGAATCCCAAAGGTACCCAGTGGCTCAAAAAGGTTTGGGACTCCTGTTCTAATCCAGTGCCTGCAAATTTTCCAGGGTACTTCTTAGAATCATAGGATCATAGAGTTGGAAGGGACTTCCAGGGATTCACAGGATCCTCATTGCTGTCAGATGGCCATCTAGCCTCTGTTTAAAAACCTCCAAGGAAGGAGAGTCCACCACCTGCCGAGGAAGCCTGTTCCACTGAGGAACTGCTCTAACGGTCAGGAAGTTCTTCCTAATGGTGAGCTGGAAACTCTTTTGATTTAATTTCAACCCATTTGTTCTGGTCCTACCTCCTGGGGCCACAGAAAACAATTTCACACCATCCTCTAAATTACAGCCCTTCAAGGACATGAAGATGGTGATCATATCACCTCTCAGCCGTCTCCTCTCCAGGCTAAACATGCATAGCTCCTTCAGCCTTTCTTTATAGGACTTGGTCTCCAGACCCCTCACCATCTTCATCACCCTCCTCTGGACCCATTCCATCTTGTCTATATCCTTCTTAAAATGTGGTGCCCAAAACTGAACATTGTTAGCACAATGTTAGGACAAGGGAACATTGATTTTAGCATGCATTATCAATGTTTACAAGAGTCCATGAAACTACGCGCAGGTATTATTTGTGTATCACAATGAGTTGAGGTGGTGGTGGCAAGACACTGCCGTAGCATATGGTGCCAGCACACATGAACATAAGAAACTGCCTTATACCAAATCAAACCGCCAGTCCATCCAAGTCATCCAAGTCATAGAATCATAGAGCTGAAAAGGACCTCCAGGATCATCTAGTCCAACCCTCTGTCCAATGCAGGAAAATCACAAATACCTCCCCCTAAATTCACAGGATCTTCATTGCTGTCAGATGGCCATCTAGCCTCTGTTTAGAAACCTCCAAGGAAGGAGAGCCCGCCACCTCCCGAGGAAGACTGTTCCACTGAGGAATTGCTCTAACGGTCAGGAAGTTCTTCCTAATGTTGAGCCGGAACCTCTTTTAATTTAATTTCAACCTGTTGGTTCTGGCTCTACCTTTTGGGGCCACAGAAAACAATTCCACACCATCCTCTATAAGACAGCCCTTCAAGTCTTTGAAGATGGTGATCATATCATTTCTCAGCCATTTCTTCTCCAGGCTAAGCATGCCCAGCTCCTTCAACCTCTCTTCATAGGACATCTAATGCATGAGGCATTTAAATGTGATATTTGATACAAACACTTAATCTAGATTCAGCAATTAAATATTTTATTTATTTCCGCAGATTAATAGGCCGCCCATTCCCATAGTGGGCTCAGGGCGGCTTCCAACATAATAAAACAACCAAGCAGTTTCAAACAATTAAAACAGTTTAAACAGCTAAAACAATTTAAAATTAAAGTGATTAAGCCACCGCTCACATTAAGGCAGCATGGATGGTGTGGACAGATCAGGGCAGGGGCAGTTTAGACGGTAAGGACATCCATCTGCCTCAGTCATAGGCCTGGCGGAACAGCTCTGTCTTACAGGCCCTCCGGAATGATAACAAATTTGGAAGGACCCAAACCTCCAAAGGGAGCTGATTCCACCAAGTCGGGGCCAGGGCCAAAAAAGTTCTAACCCTGGTCGGGGCAAGCAGTTTTTAAATAGACAAATTTAATGTCGCTATCTCCTCCCCTCCCCTCTGGTCATCTGTGCAGAAGTGACTACATGACACAAGCGGAGTCCTTTCATTTGGGGAGACGGCAAAGCAAACAGAGGAGCTTCACTTTTTTTCAATTCAGCGATTCCGATAAATGCGCGGAACGTTTCCGAGAGATGAATGGCCAGGCGGGAATGGTTGATGGCCGGAAGCTTTTGCTTTGGGCTATTAACCCCAGGTGGCCATTAATTCTGCTAATAATGCTACATGCCTTCAACATTATTGTACTCCTGCTATGATGGAGAGGCAAAGACTCCATCTGAGGATATTAAAATCTGCGTTACAAAAAATGATTTTTTGCAGGCCTCCCCATTTGGTAACTGTGACACTGAACCATGAACACCAACTCACGATGAAAAGCGTTCCGCCATTTCCATATGTTTTATGAGAGGGGCCTGTCATAATAGCCCCATTGTCTCCATTTGCAGCCTGCTGATTTCCTAAATGAAACGCACCTTCAGGATAATCCAAAGGGCTGACTCACCCCTGCAAGGGCATGCCTTGATGACGGCCCCCCTTTTGCCACACAATCCCATCTGGGAATTGAGGGCTGTCTATACCAGGGGTGTCAAATATGCAGCCCGGGGGCTGAATCATGCCCCTGGAGGGTTCCTATCAGGCTCAAGAGCAACTGACCATCATCTGCTTCCTTCTCCCTCTGTCTTGCTTCCTCCTGCATAAAAGTTTGCTTTGCGAGGCTTGCTCAATTGCACAGGAGCTACAGAGCAAAACCTCTTATTTTCTCCATTGGCTGAGGCTCCTCCCTTGGGGAAGAAGAGGGGGAGAGGCAGAGCTTGTTTTTTCCAGGCTCTCTCAATTGCACAGCAGAGCTACTGAGCCAAGCCTTTCTTCCTTCTATTGGCTCATGCTCCTCCCCTTTCTGCTCCCCTGGGAAGGAACGAAAGAGCCAGAGCTTCCTTTGCCCAGTTCCCTGGATCCCATTGGAGAAATACAAAGAAAGCACCTTTAAGACCAATGAGTGGTAAGCTCAAAGGAGCCCCCCCCCCGGACTCCCTTTTAGCCAAGGTAAATCTCCTCAAAGTTTCCTGTGCATATCTTGGACTAATCTCTGACTGAAAAAAGTAGGCAGTAGGCATTAGATTGCCTTCCACTACCCCGAACAGAAGTTCCAGCCTGCTCCGCTTCTGAGAAGCAGTTCAGCTTGGCATTTTCCAACCCCAGAAGTCTTATGGCCCAGCCCAACTTGACATGGCCCAGCCCAACAAGGTCTCATTTATGTCAGATTTGGCCCTCATAACAAATGAATTTGACACCCCTGGTCTAAACTGATGCTGCAGATGGAACTCTGCCATCACTCCCAGCTCAGTACATTTCAATAACTGTGTGTACAGGAATTAGATCTTAACATGCCTGAAGTCTGATACCTTCCAGTTATGTGTACAGTCTCTACCTGGAGAGTATAAATCGAACAAAAATGACAAGCGCCCCCTACTGACTGTTAGTGGGATATCTGAACATGGATCAGTTTGTGGAAAAAGAAGAAGAAGAGAGAGGAGGAGGTGGAGAAGAAGACAAGAAACCTAGAGTTGGTTTCCATATCATCAGGCATTGCAACTCTGCTGGTGGGCTCAATTTTCCAGAAATACTGCTTTATTATGGCCCTTTTCACACTTACCAGTGGAAGCCGGAAGGGAGTCGGTATTGTGCCGCCTTGCAGTAATCTGAGACAGGGATGGGAGTTTTCAGACACGTTTTTTTTTTTTTTTCCGATAGGGTTCCGTGATTGAAGCGAGCCATTTCACACTGTTCCGCTCTTATCTCGCTACCACCAGCGCCAACCGTTTTTGCCTGCCGGCTCGCGATCTCCAGCTTATTTTTTGGGGGGGGGAATGTCGGGCAAAGATCGCTATAGCGCTATAGCACTATAGCAACGTATCACAACAGCAACACCATAGAGATGGCTAGGCTCTATTGAGATAAGTTACCAGGTTTCAGCGACGGCGATATCTGGCATCTTAATGGAGCCCAGGCATCCCTATGGTGATGCTGTTGTGATACGTTGCTATAGCGCTATAGCGATCTTAGCCGGACGTTCCCCCCCCCCAAAAAAAGCCGGAGATCATGCGCGCCGGCGGGCGAAAAAGGGCACGAAAATTGCTCCCGGGTTAGATACTGAACATTTCACACAGCACCCCATAGCGATTTCAACCCGGAAGAAGGGGTTGAAAAGTGGAGGAAGCTGCTCTTTGTTAGTAACGACTCAGGCATGCCTCACTACCGGGACAGCCGCGGGACTGTGTGAAAAGGTGAGAGTATTCCAGTAGCAGCCAGTTACTGAATCGGGTCTGTCTGAAATGCCAGCAGAAACCCGTTACTGTTCAGTAACTGACCAGCTGGCATACCGGAATACTTAGGCTGTGTGAAAAAGATCTATAAGACAGTGTTGCTTTCATCAGTGGTCAAACTAGCATGTCATGGAGACACAGCAGAATGGTTAAAACCATTAAAACCCTTCTACTCTCACTTTCTCCTCCGGACGCCATTCGGACTGACTTGAAATCACGACCCCTCAGGCATTAAACTGAACCCTGTGCTTAACGCAATTCTCACTACCTGGGATGGTCTCAGAAAACATCTAGTTCCAGAGTTTTCTCGATACTTCTCTCTCTCCAATCAACCCTGGTTCCTCCCCTGTCACTCTTCTCTTATTCTTCAAGTTTGGAAAGCTGCTCATGTCTCCAGAATTAAGGATGTCTCTTCAGCATCTGGGCTTCTTCCTAAGAATATTTTGGAACAAAAAATTGGTCGCAATATTCCTTGCTTTTTCTACTTTCCACTAAATCATGCTCTGACTAAACTTGATGTTCAGAAAATCTTTCGTACCTCACTCACTGCCTTTGAACGACTGCTACATGTCTCAGCCTCTAATCACAAAGGTCTTATATCTGCAACCTATGACATCATCTTGAAAATTCATAGTACTAGACCTACGGGACACCAGATGGTATGGAATAGTGACTGTGGTCTTTCTTTAAACGAAGAGCAATGGAATGCCATCTATTTCTCTTCCTTATGCTCATCATCTGTTGTCAGCACCAGGCTTCAGACCTTTAAAATAATCAGTCATTGGTATCTCACTCCTGCACGATTATCCTCTTTTTCTAAATCTGATTCACCTTATTGCTGGAAAAAGTGTGGCCACAGAGGTACTTTCGCCCACAGCTCGTGGGAATGCCCCTCAATTGTCAAATTTTGGAACAACGTTCTTCGGCATATTTATTTATTTATTTTCTTTGCTTTACATTTTTATGCCACCCACTCCATATGGACTCTGGGCGGCTCACAGTCATAATACATTATAACAATATCTTAGGGTTATAAACACATATAAACAATTTAAAATTTAAGACTTTAAAATGGTGCTATAAAATTTCCTTACATAGGTGGATCCTATGTAATATAGGCGGACCAGTTTCATCATAGTTCTTAGTTCTTTATATTACTCTATTAGGTGTCTTATTCAGCGACATACTAGTGGCAGCTCTTCACACATTAGTTGCTGTAGGCCTGCTGGAAAAGATCGGTTTCACAAGCCTTGCAGAATTGGGAGAGATCCCGCAGGGCTCTCGTGGCCTCTGGGAGTGCTTTCCATAAATTAGGGGCTGCCACAGAGAAGGCCTTCACCCATGTACAGCATAATCTGGCCTCCCTTGGTCCAGCGATAGATAACAGATGGTGGCTTCCTGAACGCGGTGCTCTCTGGGGTATATATGGGGAAAGGCAGTCCCTTAGATAGACAGGTCCTTGGCCATATAGGGCTTTAAAGGTCAATTCCAACACTTTGAAGCGGATTCAGTACACAATAGGCAGCCAGTGCAGCTCTCTCAGCGCTGGCCGAATGTGCTCCCAATGAGGGAGCCCCATTAACAACCACGCTGCAGCATTCTGCACTAGCTGCAGTTTCAGAGTCAAAGGTAGCCCCATGTAGTGGGCATCACAGTAGTCAATTCTCGAGAAGAAGAAGAAGATATTGGATTTATATCCCGCCCTCCACTCCGAAGAGTCTCAGAGCGGCTCACAATCTCCTTTACCTTCCTCCCCCACAACAAACACCCTGTGAGGTGGGTGGGGCTGGAGAGGGCTCTCCCAGCAGCTGCCTTTTCAAGGACAACTTCTGCCAGAGCTATGGCTGACGCAAGGCCATTCCAGCAGGTGCAAGTGGAGGAGTGGGGAATCAAACCCGGTTCTCCCAGATAAGAGTCCACACACTTAACCACTACACCAGACTGGCTCTCTCGAGGTGACCGTAGCATGGATCACCATTGCTAAGTCGCACCGCTCCAGGAAAGGGACCAACTGCCATACCCGCAACATATGAAAAAAGGCAGACTTGGCAGTAACTGCCACCTGGGCCTCCATAGCCAAAGAGGACTCCAGGAGCACTCCCAAGCTCCTGACCTTAGGGGCCAGTATCAATGGCATCCCATCAAAGGCCAGCAAGGGACTCTCCCTTCCTGGACCTCCGCAACTCAGATAGAGAACCTCCGTCTTTGTCGGATTCAACTTCAGTCAACTCAGCCCAAGCCAGGACGTCACAGCTTGTAATGCCAGGTCTAAGTTGTCCGGGGCAGAGCTGGACTGGCCACCCATCAACAGACAGAGCTGGGTGTCATCCGCATATTGGTGCCACCCGAGCCCTTACCTCCTAACGGTCTGGGCAAGGGGGCGCATATAGATGTTAAATAACATCGGGGATAGAACCGCCCTCTGTGGCACACCACATATAAGTGGGTGCCTCTGGGATGATTCCTCCCCTATCACCACCCTTTGGTCCCGACCTTGGAGGAAGGAGGCCGGCCATTGTAAGGCGGACCCTCAAATCCCCATATCTGCGAGGCGGCTAGTCAGTAGCTGGTGGTCAACCGTATTGAAAGCGGCTGACAGATCTAATAACAACAGCACCGCTGAGGCGCCTCGATCCAGATGCCGCAGGAGGTCATCTATGAGGGCAACCAGAACTGTCTCTGTCCTGTGACCCAGTTGAAAGCCAGACTGAAATGCTTCTTGATCTTATCACCTCCTATCTGATACCTCTCAATCCCTCTTTGCTATTCTTGAATCTTTGGGACACTCTTGATATCCCTAAAACACGTCAAGATCTGATAACCCGCTTGCTAGTTGCTGCTAAAGCTTGTATTGCCTCTTTTTGAAAAGCGTCTACTGCCCCCTCACTGAGCACCTGGTTCGCTAAAGTGTGGGGTCACTTCATAATGGGGGAAAAAAATCACTCCCATCTGTAAAACTGACTCTTCTAATTTCTCTGCTAAATGGTTTCCTTTTGTGGACTACATTAATTCTCAAGAAATCCCGCCCTACAGCCCCTTCCTCATGTCCTGCTTCTCTTTCAACTTCTCTTTGGCTGATTTCACACTGACCTTTTACTGGCGCGACCACCCTCCTCACGCCGGCGGATCTGCAGGGATTTCGCACCAGAAGCGCCGGCGCAGCCAAAAGAGCCGGCAACTTCCGTCCCGAAGCCAGCTCAAACGGAAACCGCCAAGAAGCAGGAAAACGTTTGAGCTGGCTTCGCGACGGAAGTAGCCGGCTCTTTTGGCTGCGCCGGCGCTTCTGGTGCGAAATCCCTGCAGATCCGCCGGCGTGAGGAGGGTGGTTGCGCCAGTAAAAGGTCAGTGCGAAAACGCCCTTTGTCTGCTTTTTGAGTGCTGTCTTTGGGGGGGGGGGTTCTTGGCACAGGGGTGGAAACGTTTGGATTTTTGGTTTCAGACTTTAGCTTTATGCTTACCCTTTCTCCTTCTCTATTCTTCTCTATAGACCTTCCTCCCGTTCAGAATTATTTTCCAAGCAGATTTATGTGCTCTATATTCTTAGGCTAGGGTCCTTTGGGTGATTATTTATTTATGAGAAGGTTTCTTGTGTTAGATCAGATTACAGTATGACATCAGCACCTTTTATATATTCATTTATTTATTTTTGGGTAATTCTGTGTAGCAGTTATTTGCTGTGAGCTTGCTATGTATTGATATCTTTCATTCTCAATCAATTTAATATAGTTTTGAATCTTAAATAATTTTGAAAAGCTAAAAAGGATGAGGAGGAAGAGGAGGAGGAGGAATTGGATTTATATCCCACCCTTCACTACCTGTAAAGAGTGGCTTACAATCACCTTTCCCTTCCCATCCCCGCAACAGACACCCTGTGAGACTGAGAGAGCTCTGACAGAAACTGCTCTTGGAAGGAACAGCTCTGAGAGAACTGGCAACTGACTCATGGTCACTCAGCAGGTGCAAGTGGAGGAGTGGGGAATCAAACCCGGTTTTCCCGGATAAGAGCCCGTGCACTTAACCACTGCACCAAACTGGCTTTCGAAAACTCTTCAAGGAGACGTTGGGACTGATGCTATCAACGATAACAACAACAACTTTTATTGGCATAACAACATAGACGTGCACAATCAGCAAGGGAGAAAACATATATTACCCCAACATTTGAAACATTCCTCTACTCTTAGAAGCACAGCACAGATATTTAGCCAGTCTCAATAATCTCAGGGTTATGAGTGGTCAATAGGAAGAGAGTCTTATCGCCATCAGATTGTCCCTCATGATTTTGAAGAAGATCTAAGTAAATGGCACCCTATTGTGTAAAAAGGCGGGGCATAAATTATTTTATATTTTTTCTCTCATGTTACATAGTTCAAAAAACACATTTTTTGCATTGCATCTTCTTACCCGCATGAGTACAAAACAAACTACAATGAAGTATTTCCAAATTAATATAAAACACTGAAGGTTGAGTTTTTTTGACACTTGGATGATTAAAGTTGATCAATGTGGCTGAACGTTGACAATATAATATATTCCTCAATTATGCCTGTGAATTTTAAATTATAATGCTGCAAACACTTGTGCTTGTCATCGAGTTTCTTTATGCTTAGAAAACTTTCTCTTAAGTACCAATTTGGAAACTTGCATTTTTAGTTCTCCAGCCAGAGGGGGAAAATGGATTCTCTACATCTCTGTAATCCATCTCAACTTCCGTTGTAATAATTGCAGAGGAGTAGTCATGTTGGTTTGTGGAAGCAATAATAAGTAGGAATCTTGTGGCATCTGAAAGACTCACAACTTTTTATTCTAGCATAAACTTTGGTGAACTAGAGACCATTTTGTTAGATGCAAGGTGGACTCTAGCTCTTGAAAACCTATGCTCGGAATTTGGGATGTCTCAGACTTAGTTCAGAGCATGCTACGTGATTGCACAAGCAGTACCATTAGTATAAACAGAGTACGGGCAAATCCAAAGCATTTTTGTTGATCAAACAGGGTGCCCTAGAAACTGATTACAGCAGTTTGATCTTAACAGCCCACCATGTTTTGCTCACCCCTTTCTTTTGGTCTCACCCCCCCCTTGCAAAAAAATCTCTACTCCCCATATGCACTACCTTACTATCCCAGGTTACTGCTGAGCTTTCTTACCCGCAAGACTGAATATTATGCCCTCAATGGTTCTACAGGGTAGATTTCTGAATAGGCCTTGTTGTGCTACAATTTGGCCTTGTGGCCTTAATAGGATTGATACATTTCCCCAAGTTTTGCTTGAATGTAATTTTGTTTTAGTATATAAGAGATCATTATATTAAGCCACTAACATATATATCCTTTCTTCAAAACATGATTATCAAAAAAGTGCCTTCTGACTTTGGGAGAGCTCTTTTCCAGACTGAGAATTTACTCTAGGTGCTGGAAAGAGAAGAGAAGAGAAGAGAAGAGAAGAGAAGAGAAGAGAAGAGAAGAGAGAAGAGAAGAGAAGAGAAGAGAAGAGAAGAGAAGAGAAGAGAAGAGAAGAGAAGAGAGGAGAGGAGAGGAGGGAGGGGAGGGGAGAGGAGGGGAGGGGGAGGGGAGGGGAGGGGAGGGGAGGGGAGAGGAGAGGAGAGGAGAGGAGAGGAGAGGAGAGGAGAGGAGAGGATAGGAGAGGAGAGGAGAGGAGAGAGAAGAGAAGAGAAGAGAAGAGAAGAGAAGAGAGAAGAGAAGAGAAGAGAAGAGAAGAGAGAAGAGAAGAGAAGAGAAGAGAAGAGAAGAGAAGAGAAGAGAAGAGAAGAGAAGAGAAGAGAAGAGAAGGATCATCCCCCTCCCAATTGCATCTATTAACTGTAGTTAAGACAAACCTGTCTGTCACAAATATTCATGTACTGATAACCTCAGGCACAGAGAAATAATAATTTGGTTGCCCCCTGAAAGAATAAGCTTTTAGGCAACTTAGCAATTGACTTTGGATCAATTGATCCATTGCATTTAAATAACTGTGCAAGTTACACATTCAGCGTTCTTTTTGAGCTATTGGAGAAAGTCCAAGGTAACTCATCATTTAATCTACATGGTCCGAAGGCAAGGCCTTCCTTAAAAATTACCTTATTTTAGTGTGCCACCTTAACAAAAGATGAATAATTAAGTCAAGTTAACAATGAGCAATCAGCTGGCCTCATGGATCTCTTCAGTTGTGGGTAGCTGTCATCAAAACCATCCATTTTGGATGAGAATCTTAGCTTTAGAGCAGGGATGTCAAACTCATTTGTTATGAGGGCCAGATCTGACATAAATGAGACCTTGTCAAGCCGGACCACGTCGGGTTGGGCCGAGCCATGTCGGGCCGGGCCAAGTGTGTACCTGGTTAAGATTCGGTAGCAGAGAGATAAATTTTATAAAGAACATAGACAAACACAAATATATATATTTTAAAAATTAAAACATGCTTAAAATGTTAGCACTCACTGGTTTTAAAGATGCTTCCTATGTATTTCTCCCATGGGATCCAGGGAACTGGGTAAAGGAAGCTCTGGCTCTTTCCTTCCTTCCCTAGCGGACAGGGGGCGAGGGAGGGAGTTTCATCGAATAGAAGGAAGAGAGGCTTGGCTCAGTAGCTCTGCCTTGTGCTTGAGAGAGCATGACAAAGTAAGCTCTCCCCACCTTCTCCCCAAGGGAGGAGCCTCAGCAGTGGAGATAATAGAGAACATAAGAGAAGCCATGTTGGATCAGGCCAATGGCCCATCCAGTCCACACTCTGTATCACACAGTGGCCACAAAAAAACCCAACCCAAGTGCCATCAGGAGGTCCACAAGTGGGACTAGAAGCCCTTCCACTGTGCCCTCCCCACCAAGCTCCAAGAATACAGAGCATCACTGTCCCAGACAGAGAGTCCAATGATAAGCTGTGGCCAATAGCCACTGATGGACCTCGGTTTTGCTCTGTAGCTCCCATGCAATTGAGCAAGCCTTGCAAAGCAAGCTGAGATGCAGAAGGAAGCAAGAGAGAGGGAGAAGGAAGCAAAGGACAGCCAGTTGTTCAGGGGCCTGATAGGAGACCTCTGGGGACCTGATTCGGCCCCCAAACTGCATGTTTGACACCCCTGCTTTAGAGCAACTTTGTTTTCTTGATGACTGCACCCTGCTGGTTCAGAAATCCAATATATCATGGTGAAGGAGTCACCGAACCCCTTTTCTGTATGAACCCTCCACAATAAAAAAAACACTTCTCAGCATGGATGTCCAGTCACCCATTCATGGATTCTCTGCCCCACAGAAGAAGAGAAGAAGAGATTGGATTTATACCCCGCCCTTCACTAACTGAAGGAGTCTCAGAGTGGCTTTCCCCTTCCCCTCACCACAACAGACACCTTGTGAGATAGGTGGGGCTGAGAGAGCTCTTTCAGAACTGCTCTTGAGCCAACTCAGAGATGCCTCAGAAATAGTAGTAGTAGTAGAAGAAGATGATGATGATATTGGATTTATATCCTGCCCTATACTCTGAATCTCAAAGTCTCAGAGCGGTCACACAATTTCCCATATGTCCCCCCCCCCCCCACAGCAGACACCCTGTAAGGTGAGTGGGGCTGAGAGAGCTCTCCCAGAAGCTGCTCGTTCAAGGGCAACTCCTACTAGAGCTATGGCTCTAGGCCATTCCAAGCAGGTGCAAGTGGAGGAGTGGGGAATCAAACCCAGTTCTCCCAGATAAGAGTCTGTGAACTTAACTACTACACCCAAACTGGCTTTTTTGACTAGAAAAATCCTTCCAAACAGCAAGATCCACCGTCCGTCCCCATCCCATACTCACCTCTTCCTCCAGATGTCAGAGTGGCTCAAAAAGCTACAATTTTTGAAAGCGATAGCCATTTTTGAGCCGCACACCAGTCACCACCTCCCTGTCTGGAAGCAGAAGGGCACAAGCAAGGTGCCTTGGTACTATGAAACCACCAAGCCACCCCAAGTCACATCTGGCTTTTGTTTGGTAAAAATTACCCAGAGCGCTTAAGCGCATGAGTGCATGGGCGTTTGGCTCATTGGGAGAGAAAAAGAGTAGTCCAGCCTCTGAGGTGCCCCCCCCCCCCCCCAGTCTGAGTGATCCAAGCTGCCTCGCGGACGGGATGGGGCCGCCTCGCACCAGAATGTGTGGAGGCTTCGGGGCGGCTCTTTATGAGCTGGCCTGATTGAGGACGCCTCCCATCTGCCCCCAAATGCCCATCTGTAAGCAGCTGTTGTGTATGAAGTCTCAAGTGAAGACTTATACGGGTGTTTCTGCCTGGCTCATTGGAGCCATAAGAATGGAGCTGGGGGACTTGGGAACAATGGGCAGCAGGATCCAAATCCCTGCTGCCCCTGCTCCAATCATGGGCCCCCGGCTAGTTTGAATGATCCAATAATGTGCTTGCGCAGGAACCCTGAATTGTATATAGTTGGCCCCATTGGTCCAGATCTCCAGGCTTTCAGTGCAGCCTCTATACTATGCTGTGCTCCAGGGGTGGCCAACGGTAGCTCTCCAGATGTTTTTTGCCTACAACTCCCATCAGCCCCACCCAGCATGGCCAATGGCTGGGGCTGATGGGAGTTGTAGGCAAAAAAACATCTGGAGAGCTACCTGTTGGCCACCCCTGCTGTACTCAATTAAGAGCTGATGTTCACTACCACCTCGCCTCTTCATTGCATTGACCCCACTGTATTATAGCAGCCATTGTTTCTTTTTGACAAGCTGATCGACATCTACATGAAGGATGTACCATGTGTCCACAGTGAACACTTGAACACTTGAAGCTGCCTTATACTGAATCAGACACTTGGTCCATCAAAGTCAGTCTTGTCTTCTCAGACTGGCAGCAGCTCTCCAGGGTCTCAAGCTGAGGTTTTCACACCTATTTGCCTGGACCCTTTTCTGGAGATGCCAGAGGTTGACCCTGGGGCCTTCTGCTTCCCAAGCAGATGCTCTACCACTGAGCCACCGTCCCTCCCCTGCTCTCCAGGGTCTCAAGCTGAGGTTTTTCACACCTATTTGCCTGGACCCTTTTCTGGAGATGCCAGGGGTTGAACCTGGGACTTTCTGCTTCCCAAGCAGATGCTCTACCACTAAGCCACCGTCCCTCCCCAACAGTAACACAAACGGGGTTATTATTTCAGCACTCCTCCCACACAAATGTAGGCGTCAAGTCAGCGACTTCTAAGTCTTGTTCCAGATATTTTCGGAACGCTAAAAACGCTCACAAACAAAAGGATGCAGAAACAATAGGTTGTAAATGAAAAAAAAAAAATCCTGCCTGCTCCAGGATCTTGATTGGGTCGATTTCACTAGTGCTAGACAGTAATGCTCTCTGCCACTCAAAAGCTATTAAATTCTAACTCAGTAAACGGGCTTAAACAAATAAGGGGAAGATTTGATCTCTGTTTCATAGTGAAATGGCATCCGTGGGGAAAGTTTGCTTTGTTCCCTGCTCTGCTGAAGTTCGGGGCAAGGAAGGGGGGGAGCCTATGTTTTCAATAGTTCAGAGGGAGGATGTCAATCGCTATTTTTCTCCTGCGGTGCCATCAAATGTACAAAAAACCCTTTGCCCATTCCTCCTGAAAGTTCAGACTTCTCTCAAGTTAGTCACATGGAGATTTTTCAACAATCTGGACTTCAGACAGACACAAACACACCTTGTGGGTAAATATATTGTATAAAGAGCCTCTATGTCAAAGATTTCAGGTTTTCACGGCTGGTAACATCATTAGGGTTTGTAGAATCTTTCGGGCTCAAGTGCCGTGTTGTACTGGAGAAAGTTTTCCTTCCAGACGTTTCGTTCTCTGCTGCGGAGAACATCCTCAGTGGCGTTGCAGCCGGAGCAGGCGCTCTGACCTTCTTGGCTGCACAGCCAAGGCGCTCTGACCTTCTTGACTCAGTGCACAGCAGCCAAGAAGGTCAGAGCGCCTGCTCCGGCTGCAACGCCACTGAGGATGTTCTCCGCAGCTGAGAACGAAACGTCTGGAAGGAAAACTTTCTCCAGTACAACACGGCACTTGAGCCCGAAAGATTCTACAAACCCTAATAACCTTTTTGTCCATTCCTCCTGAAAGTTTAGGCCTCTCGAGTTGGGCACATGGAGATTTTTAAACAATCTGGGCTTTAGACAGACATGAACACACCTTGGCAATGTTCCCTCTAAACTGGAGAGTCTTGTAAGCAAAAATTCTGCTTTCTGAGCGACTGGTATTAAAGTTGTAAGCAGTGTTCCCTCTACGCTGAGTTAGCGTGAGCTAGCTCACAGATTTTTAGCCTCCATCTCACACATTTTTGTCTTAGCTCAGGAAGGATGACCCCAGAGCACACTCATTTATGTAGTAGCTCACAACTTTAATGTCAGTTGCTCACATTAATGCCAGTAGCTCACAAAAATAGAAGCTCACAAAAATAGAATTTTTGCTCACAAGACTCTGCAGCTTAGAGGGAACATTGGCCATGAGCTACTGGCATAAAAGTTGTGAGCTACTGCATAAATTCCTGTGCTCTGGGGTCATCCTTCTTGAGCTAAGACAAAAATGGGTGAGCTGGAAGCTAAAAAACTGTGAGCTAGCTCACACTAACTCAACAGAGGGAACACTGCTTGTGGGTATCTATAATGGCAATAATTAACCCACCCAGACAGAAAAATTCCCAGGGAACTCCGCTAAGAACAACATATGCAGGTCTGAGGGCCCATCTGAATGAAAGACTGGTAGGTCCAAGGATTGTTTCTCCATCGTTTATTTATTTATTTAGGGTACCATTTTGTTCCTTCAACTAAGGCTATGCACTAACTGGGGGACAGGTTTTGGGATAGGGGCAGAACCTCGTTCCTCGCTCGTTGAAGAGTCAAAGCTCAACTACTTTGTATCAGACTCTCAAAATGTAACTCTCAGAAGCTTATTCGCTGAAAATCGCTTTGGTCCCAGTTGTGCATATGTTGCTGAATTGTAACGGTGTTCCTGCCTGGCTCATTGAAGCTTTTAGGCCTGAGCTTGGGTACTCAGGAACAATGGGCAGTAGGATCCAAATCCCTGCTGTCCTGCTCCAATCATGACCCCCCTGCTGGTTTGAATGATCCAATGGCGTCCTTGCGTGGGAACCTTGATGTGTATATAGTTGGCCCAGTTCTGCAGTCTTCTAGTTCAGCTGTTACCTCGCTGTAACTAATAAAAAGAGCTATGAGCTATGATCACTGCAACCTTGTCCCCTCCTTGCATTGAACCCACTATAACAAGGGTGGCCAGTGGTAGCTCTCCAGACGTTTTTTGCCTACAACTCCCATCAGTCCCAGCCATTGACCATCCTGGCTGGGGCTGATGGGAGTTGTAGGCAAAAAACAACTGGAGAGCTACCGTTGGCCACCCCTGCACTATAATATAGCCCCTATGGGGCTACTGGACCCAAATCAAGTTTTCCCCATGAAGAAAGGTTAAAATGCTTGGGGTTCTTTAGCTTGGAGAAACGTCAACTGAGGGGTGACATGATAGAGGTTTACAAGATTATACATGGGATAGAGAAGATAGAGCAAGAAGTCCTTTTCTCTCTTTCTCACAATACGAGAACTCGTGGGCACTCAATGAAATTGCTGAGCAGTTGGGTTAGAATGGATAAAAGGGGTTTTGGCCACTGTGTGACACAGAGCGTTGGACTGGATGGGCCATTGGCCTGATCCAACATGGCTTCTCTTATGTTCTTAAGCCACCCTATTGAAGATCAACACGGCTGCCCTCTGACAATAACTACCTCAGAAGGTTGTGAGATTAAAATGGAGGAGAGGAGAATAATGGAAGATGTTTTCAATCAAAGACAAGGTATAAATAAAATAAATGAATAAGAGCCCATGGAGGAAAGAGGGCAGAGTTGACCATCGCCGCCCCTGTAGCTTCTCTGTTGTGAAATTCCTCACTTCTTCTCACGGCTTTGTTGTGAAGATGCAGCAACCAGCGTGCCCAGACATGCATTTGCTAATGTCAGCAGTGTTTTACTTTCAGTTGCAAGCATCAGTGCTTTAATTTTTTTAAAAAACCTGTCAGATCACTATGCAGTGGCATTGACAGATGAAATGCCAATGGATAAGCAAGAGACTGCAAATCAAACTGGAAGTATCTAAGATGTGTCCTTATTCAGAATGCTCAATTCGAGACAGTTCTCATCCTGTTGTCCAGACCCCTCTGATGAAAATGTAATAAAAATAGAGAAGTAGAGATTAGAAAAGTAATTTTAAAAACTTCAATAAAAGGGAATGAAATATCAGGGGACGGGCAATGTAGTGACTAGAATGTCAGACTTTGACCAGAGAGAGCAGGGTTCAGGTTTCTTATTGGATGATCTTAGGATGATCCAATCACCATCTTTTGGTATTAGCTATCTCACAAGGTGGGTGTGAAGATGAAATGGCTGTATGGATGCTGCTTGGCCTCACCGGTGGACTTCTTGATGGCACCTGGTTTTTTGGCTACTGTGTGACACAGAGTGTTGGACTGGATGGACCATTGGTCTGATCCAACATGACTTCTCTTATGTTCTTAACTTGGAGGAAGAGTGAGATTTAAAAATGATGGATGGATGGATGGATGGATGGATGGATGGATGGATGGATGGATGGACAGGTAGATATTATTTAAAAAACCAAGAGGTTGAGGAGAAATAATCAAGGTTTTTAAAGTGATGAGGAAATGCAAATGTATGACTGGTTGCTACTGGAAATTCTTTTGCTAAATCCTCTCCCTTGCTCCTTTAATCCAAGGTTTGTTGAAGTAATTTGCATATCCCTGTGTTCTACAGTTTATGTAGAAATCTCCTGTTTCCAGACAACAATCCTGATGATCATTAGACCTTTTCAGATCTTACATCCATGCATAATGATGGCTCTCCTACTGATATGATATGTGTGGTCACCATATCATCTAAACAGGGACGACGTGTATTTTGCATGCATAAAATAAACCCCTGGAGTTCTTACAGTTCTGGTTAGCTGTATCAAAGTTGTACATGCATGTAAGAAATGTGTATTATCTATGTTCAGACAAAGTGACCAGATATGGTAGAAGCATCATGGATAGCATGTATTCCCAATGTGCACTCTTGCTGGTTTCCCAGTAGCTATGGACATAATAGCTTGGATTCAGCATAGATTTGTAGGTGCAAGGTTGGGGGCTGAATTTTGCTGACCTCTGGTTCCCTCAAAACTATTCCTGGGGGGTCTCTTATACCCTAAAAGCTGCCATGAGTTTGGAATGAATCAACAAAAAACCACCCCCATATGGAAATCTAGGCAGGATCCAACCCAGTGTCTGAAAAAGACTATTGCAGATCTCTCTTCTTCCCATTGGAGGTGGGTTTAACTGTATGAAGGATGGTTTCCCATACCCTACCAAACAAATTGCAGTCATATTTTTACTTTCAATGCCTGTTTCTTGCATTCACACTTTACTTTTTAAAGATCCTCACTTAAACAAATGTGTTTGTGGTGCATGAGTGAGAGACAGAGACCGATTCCCCACTAGCCTTTTGCTGCTCTCACTCTCCTCTTCTCTGCGAGGCTTCTGTCAGATTTCACACTATCTGCCCCAGGGCTGCAGCTAGCTCCACCTCTTTCACCCAGCAAACAAGATCCTCTAAAAACCGGTTTCTGTTTGCCATGCAAAAGAGGCAAAGCGAGTTGCAGCCCCGGGGCAGATAGTGTGAAATCCGACGGAAGCCCCGCAGAGAAGAGGAGCATGAGAGCAGCATAAAGCTAGTGGGGAATCGGTCAGATAAAGCCCGAATGAGTTAAAATATTTGCCTGTTCTCTATTGTCTGCCTGACCTAGGAAGAGGAACTTGGCTGTCTACCAATGAAGAAAAAGCCCACAAAAGGACTGTTTGTTTAATTGGTCAGTTAGTCAGGTGACTTCCTTTGTCTAGGTAGAGAGAGGTCAAGGAGAAGGAGAAGAAATCTCCATTAGCAATGTGACTATCTTAGTGATAAGATATAGCTGACAGTGTTTCTTATTTTCTTCCCAGGTCCCCATCCCTATAGAAATAAACTTATGTTTTATCAAAGATTTCAGGTTTTCACGGCTGGTAACATCATTAGGGTTTGTAGAATCTTTCGGGCTCTGACCTTCTTGGCTGCTGTGCATTGAGTGGGGCCAGGGCTGCTGGAGAGCTGCTATTTCTAGGCTGGAGGGGGTGTGGTGAAAGGGCAATTGGTTTGTGAATGTGCCCATTATTTGGTGGGGCTTCCTGGAAGGGTAGTGATAAGGAAACTGGCTGTTGAATGTGACCATTGTTCTGTGTTAATTGCTGGGAGGGTTGGAAGGGGTGTGAAGATAAGGAAGATGGTTGTTGACTGTGCTGATTGTTCTGTGGAATGTACTGGTTGTTCTGAGACTTTCTGCAATTTATAGTCTGTAGGGTGTTTTGCAGAGCTGGGTACCAAGATTGGTGGATGAAAATGCCTTCTTCCTTTCTGTTAAAATTGTGCTGGTGTTTGTAAAGGTCAGAGTGCCTGCTCTGGCTGCAACGCCACTGAGGATGTTCTCCGCAGCTGAGAACGAAACGTCTGGAAGGAAAACTTTCTCTAGTAGAACATGGCACTTGAGCCCGAAAGATTCTACAAACCCTGTTTTGTTTTATACTAAAAGAGCTCTCGATCTCATTTTGATCCAACGATCCTCTGAACTCTTTGGGATATAAAAATTGATTTTCCAAGCAAAATATACCTCTAACAGAGGTGACCAAGGCATGGATCATGGTGGCAAGGTCACTATGGTCAAGACAAGGAACCAACTGCCTGATCAGCCGCAGATGTTAAAAGGAAAATAATAAATCACCGCTCAACAATAAATATTCATACTCTCGTTGTGTGTACATGCTATTGATTTAGTGCAAATATAAGACAAAATGAAGAACGAAGGAATAATAAGGTATTCGTATTCCCCCAAGTTATACACTTAAACGTTTCTACATAGGAACCAGCCTTAAAAGTCCACAAGTAAGTGTTCTAGGAGGGAGTCCTTTTTCAAAATTTAAATCAGAGTTTATTGATAGATTAAGGCATTACAGGAATTTGAAAAAAGAACCAAAATGATACAGCATTTTAAAGCAATACTATGCACTACTATACAATTATAGAGCCAGCAGCAGAGGTTTAGAGCATGCATTGATCCATGTCTGTAATATAATTACTGTGGTTCTGGAAAACACTGAGAAAAAAAGCTGACGAAGTGTGAAACGGGTGAAACCGTGAGGACTCCTTTCTATACGGTCCCTCCTTTTTCTCTCTATTGCAACATCACAGCAGAACGTTTGAGGACTCCACCCTAAAACACTTACTTATGGACTTGGTTAAGGCTGGTTCCTATGTAGAAACATTTAAGTGTAAAACTTGGGGGAGTACAAATAACTTATTGTTCCTTTGTTCTTCATTTTGTCTTATATTTGCACTAAATCAATAGCATGTACAGACAATGCGAGTGTGAATATTTATTGTTGACCGGTGATTTATTATTTTCCTATTTACACACTGGTAGGAGCCCCGTGGCGCAGAGTAGTAAAGCTGCAGTACTGCAGTCCTACGCTCTGCTCACGACCTTAGTTTGATCCCCGGTGGAAGCTGGGTTTTCAGGTAGCCGGCTCGAGGTTGCCTCAGCCTTCCATCCTTCTGAGGTTGGTAAAATGAGTACCCAGCTTGCTGAAGGGAAAGTGTAGATGACTGGAGGAGGCAATGGCAAACCACCCCGTAAAAAGTCTGCCGTGAAAACGTTGTGAAAGCAATGTCACCCCAGAGTCGGAAACTACTGGTGTTTGCACAGTTATTTACCTTTTTACCCGTTATTTATATTGCAGATGTTAAAAAGTCTGATCTGGCAGTGGCTGCCGCCTGGGCCTCCATAGATAAGGAGGGATCCAGAAGAGGTCTTTCACGTCACCTACTGCATTGGTCTTTTACGCTGGAGATGCCAAGGACAGAACATGGGATGTTCTACCACCGAGCCACCGTTCCTCCATGCCATGTCATTGTTATTTCAGCAATGAAAACAGGATCTAACATGGGGAGCAAATACTTTAGCTCTAGAGAAAAAGGCCCAGCAACGACTATACTATTTAAGACTCTTAAGATCACAACAACTGTCAGGGAGTCTGCTGGTTGCCTTTTATCGTAGTTCCATTGAGAGCATTTTATCTTATTGCCTCTGCGTGTGGTTTGGGAGCTGCACGGAAGCAGAGAGAAGGGTGCTCCAAAGAGTGATGGTGAGAGCACAGAAGATTTGTGGATGTTCTCTCCCCTCATTGGTGGATCTGTATGATAAGGGATGTAGAAGGAAGATACAAATGATCTTAAGGGACCCTTCACATCCGGCCACTTGCTATTTGAGATTTTACTGTCAGGTAGGCGATATAGAGTGTTGAAGGCAAAGACAAATAGATTCAAGGGCAGCTTCTATCCAAGAGCCGTGGTTAAGCTAAATGCAGGGTTATGAATGGTTATGTATTTTTAGATGCATTCAAATGGTCTATGTATATGTCCTTTTGTGGGTGTTGATGTGTTGGTATGTTTGTGGAAGAGCACCTCATTTCGTTGCTCTCATTTTCTTGAGAACAATGAAGAAGAAGAAGATATTGGATTTATATCCCGCCCTCCACTCCGAAGAGTCTCAGAGCGGCTCACAATCTCCTTTACCTTCCTCCCCCACAACAGATACCCTGTGAGGTGGGTGGGGCTGGAGAGGGCTCTCACAGCAGCTGCCCTTTCAAGGACAACCTCTGCCAGAGCTATGGCTGACCCAAGGCCATTCTAGCAGGTGCAAGTGGAGGAGTGGGGGAATCAAACCCGGTTCTCCCAGATAAGAGTCCGCACACTTAACCACTACACCAAACTGGCTCTCTATCTATCTTTATCTATCTATCTTATCTATCTATCCTTTCACACCCTGCAAATGGCTCACTAGGCTTCTAGTGAGTTTCATAAAGCATCACTTATGACTCACAACCATGAATGGCTAGCTGCTCTAAAAGATTTATCTCCGTAACAGAGACTAACAATTAGCCTGGCAAGCAGTCCCAATCTATTCCTGAGCTGTCTCCCAGGTAAAGAGGCCTAGATGGAAAGAGAGATTATAGGAAATAGAAAATATTTCATTTGTTCGAGGTGTTATGAATTCCGGGGCAACAAAGGGTTTGGCACATTGTGTTTCTTTCAAGAGTCATTTAAGTATATGGCTTAAGGCTGGTTTGTATGAAATCAATTAACAGTTTTTCACAGTGAGCTTTCTGCTACCCTGCTGCATTTATATTTTTATGACTTAAGAAATCCCATGCCGTGAGTTGTGATGCTGTGGTTTGTAGCTCTGAGCTTTGAATAAAAGGTATCGAAAGAGATATCTTTATTCTTTTTTAAAAAAATATATAGCAGAAGTAGAATTGACAAGGTTGGAGACAAAATCAACAGAGGCCAAGAGAGAGCGTCGTTTGTCCCAGTTCCATCCATCTCACAAACTGGCAAATTTCATCTACCATAGTAGTAAAAGAAGAAGACTGCAGATTTTTACCCCGCCTTTTCTCTGAATCAGAGACTCAGAGTAGTTTACAATCTCCTATATCTTCTCCCCCCACAACAGACGCCCCGTGAGGTGGGTGGGGCTGAGAGGGCTCTCGCTGCAGCTGCCATTTCAAGGACAACTCCTGCAATAGTTATGACTGACCCAAGGCCAAGTGGAGGAGTGGGGAATCAAACCCGGTTCCCCCAGATAAGAGTCCACGCACCTAACTACTACATCAAACTGGCTCTCTTAAAAAATGGCTCTTTTTTTGGTACCAGTGAATTAGTATTCTCTCCTGCCCTGTTCTAGGCTGCCTAGTTTTACACTGTTTTGATTTTAATTGTAAGTTTTAATACTGTTTTATTATGCTGTTACCCGCCCTGAGCCTGTTTCCGGGAAAGGGGGGAATATAAAATAAATAAATTAGAAAAAATGGGTTGTTGGCAAGAACAGCCCAGAACAAGAATACTTTCACACATTAGGTACCTTTTCCAATCCATAGGAGCCCACTGTAACTGTCTATCAACTCTGTGACGAGCATCTGACATATAGTGATGGACATAACAGGGCCCAGCCCCTTTCCCTCTCCCTTTCTGAGTCATGAGAATCCGGGAAAGCTGTGTTAAGCTAGGTTGACTCAGAGAGTTAAGGTTAACTAAGACAATCTCAAGAAGCTTGGCTCTGATACACTTATCCATTTAGAATTTGATAGTATACGGACATTTCAAATGGCAATGTGATGTGAGGAAAAGACAGGTTTTTCTAAACCAAGAAGGGCACATCACCTGAAGTGTCCTTAAGCCTCCTGGGAAACAGAACCAAAGTTTCAACTAGAGTCTAATTAATATAGAAATAGCACTGTGTTAGCATAGCACTGGGTTGTACAATGGCCACCATTGCCACGCCCAAGCAGTGTAGGTAATGACTCTCCAGTAGTCACGAACCTGTCCTCCAGCAATTCCTCGGCCACTAGGGAACAGGGGGGAAGATAGGGTTGCCAGCTCCAAGCTGGGAAATAACTGGAGATTTGGAGGAGTGGAGGACTTCCATGAGGTATAATGCCATAGAGTTCACCTTCCAGAGATGCCATTTACTCCAGGTGAACTAATCTCCGTTGCCTAGAGATCAGTTGTAGTGGTGGGAGATCTTAACCACCACCTGGAGGTTAGTCACAAAAGATAAGAACATAAGAGAAGCCATGTTGGATCAGGCCAATGGCCCATCCAGTCCAACACTCCATGTCACATAGTGGCCAGAACCAGGCTCGATCAGGAGGTCCATCAGTGGAGCCAGGACACTAGAAGCCCTCCTAAGTCACTTTTCCAGTTACGAAATCAAGATTTTCTTTGTATGATTTGTATGGCTAATTCTGCTTTGCTAAGTAATGATAGCAAATATAATGCTTAATTCATTATATAAGCATCTGTGTAAAGTTGCATTTAATTTCCTCTTCATTATGCAGTGACAGAATCAAATTTTAATTGGCAACATTAGCTTGATTTATTATGCTTGTGATTTAACTTTAATAAGGTTTAAACTGTTTTGTTTTTCTCTGTATAGTTTTTTTTTGTAAAGTTTCTTAAAATTTAAATAAAAATTTTAAAAATAGTCACTGTGAAATAACTAACATGAAGCTGCTATACAGTATTGTAGAGAGAGTATTATTATACAGTACTTTTATACAGTAGAGAACCAGTTTGGTGCAGTGGTTAAGTGCGCGGAATCTTATCTGGGAGAACTGGGTTTGAGTCCTCACTCCTCCACTTGCACCTGTTTAAATGGCCTTGGGATCAGCCGTAGCTCTGGCAGAGGTTGTCCTTGAAAGGGCAGCTTCTGTGAGAGCCCTCTCAGGCCCACCCAACTTACAGGGTGTCTGTTGTGGGGGAGGAAGATAAAAGGAGATTGTGAGCCTCTCTGAGACTCTGAGATTTGGAGTGGAGGGCAGGATATAAATCCAATATCTTTTTCTTCTTTCTAATGTATAAACTCTAGTTATAAACATTTTCCAATATGATCGATAATGAATTATGCTATCAATTGCACAGTTCACATCAATTTCACAGTCCAAGTTGTGAATTCAAGCAATATCTTAAAGTGTAAGTATCTTCTCAACCGCTCCACAGAGCAGGCAAAACGGGCTTGTGCTGATCCTATGAATGTTTGAATAAAGTGCTCGCAAATAATGTCTTGCCAATTTCACGTGTATTACATTTCATGTCAAATTACATTTCATTTAGGGACATAATCACCAGATTGAGCTGTCTGCAAGCAGTATTATTGAGGTTTTACACAAATGCTAGAACATCCCCTGTGTGACATGCCCGGCATGATGACGTCACTTCCGGGTGACATCATTGTGTTGGGCAAATCATGCACCAATGGAGTTCTTCAGGATAGGGATCCCCAGTGGTGTGCTGGGAGCCCCAAACCAGGGGGAAACCCACTCCTAGTGGGAGCTAGGCAGTCCTATTTGTGCCCCAGATTATAACATATTTTTTCACAGATTTTCTAGGAAGCAGAGGAAAATCTGAGAAACTACTCTTTGATACATTCTGAATCTCAAATGCTCCACTGCTGGAAAACCTTGCATTTTCAGAGGAACTTTCAAGAACCAATTAGGGCTATTTCAAGTCCCAGATACATTCGCTGCATTCAAGCTAGATGACGGCAGAAAGATGAGAGGCAATTGTTCCTCATTTTCTATCTCAACGGCACGGTACTTGAAATCCCTCAAGTCAGCATTGAGTGTATTGATTTTCAATATATATTTTTAAATAGAAAAAATATTCTTAAAACACCACTGAATTTTTAGAATGCCAGTGGGAGGTGTCTTGGCCAGAGTTTGGGGTGGATGTCTGCAGACTTGACTCATAGGTTCATGTGGGAATCTCCAACAGCAAGCAGTATTATTGAGGTTTTACACAAATGCAGGGCTTTTTTTGTAGCAGGAACTCCTCTGCATATTAGGCCACGCACCCCTGATGTAGCCAATTCTCCGAGAGCTTACAGGGCTCTTAATACAGGGCTTACTGTAAGCTCCAGGGGGATTGGCTACTTCAGGGGGGTGTTGTTGGCCCTCCAGAAGTGGTAGGATGCTGGGCTAGATGGACCAATGGCCTGATCCAGCAGGGCTCTTCTTACATTCTTATGAATAAAGGTAAAGGTATGTAAAGGTAGTCCCCTGTGCAAGCTCTGAGTCATTACTGACCCATGGGGTGACGTCACATCGGACTTTTTTTGGCAAACTTTTTATGGGATGGTTTGCCATTGCCTTCCCCAGTCATCTACACTTTACCCCCAGCAAGCTGGGTACTAATTTTACTGACGTCGGAAGGATGGATGACTGAGTCAACCTTGAGCCAGCTACCTGAACCAAGCTTCCACCAGGATTGAACTCAGGTCGTTAGCAGAGCTTGGACGGCAGTACTGCAGCTTACCACTCTGTGTCATGAGGCTCCTAGAACGTACTTAGTCCCCTCCCTCCCCCCCAAAAAAAACCAATTGCAAGCTTAATTGCTGCAATTGTACATATACTATTTAGATGTCTTACTGCTTTCATTACCTTTGCATCCAAACCTTGCAGGGTCTACTTTATTAACAGGGGTTTTCCTTCGCAATTCACTTCAGCTCCTTCTCTTTGCCCAACTGCTTCTGACTGATTGCAATGGTTCTAATGGACTCTAACGGACTCTTAGAATGTTCAGACATCCACCAATCAGGCAGCCAGCTTTCCAACTTATCCAACCCGAGGCAAGTCAAGCAGTAACCAATCATATCTCAGTTTCACCTTTATTGTTTCATCACAGTATGTGCTTTGCATGTTATGATGATTGTGTTGTAATGTGCTATAGACAGCCAATATGGTATCCTGGTTAAACAAAACCCCATAACAGATCAGCCACTGGGAGATCCTGAGCCTGTCACTCTTTCTACAAAAGGTGTTGTGAGGTGACGGTGAGAACTATGACCATCACCATGAGCTCCTTGGAGAAATGTTCGGATAAACATAGACAGATAGGATCAACTGCTTACTTTGTTACAGATTGGTTTGTTAGATGTGCTTCATGTTGACTTCTGGTTTTGATGATCTTCTTCTTTACTGGTTGTATTTGCAGCAAAGAGAAGAAAAGATGAAGCCCTGGGACCTCTTCATTAACTCATTAGAACAGGGGTGGACAACGGTAGCTCTCCAGATGTTTTTTGCTTACAACTCCCATCAGCCCCAGCCGTTGGCCATGCTGGCTAGGGCTGATGGGAGTTGTAGGCAAAAAACATCTAGAGAGCTACCATTGGCCACCCCTGCATTAGAACATTTTCAAAATAGCCAGAAGATGGCAGTAGAAAGTACCATCAAGTTGCAGCCTACTCATTAGGTTTTTGAGGCAAGAGATGTTCAGAGGGGGTTTGAAGTTGCCTACCTCTGCTTAACAACCCTGTACATGCTCAGTGGTCTCCCATCCAAGTACAAAGCAGGGCTGACCATGCTTAGCTTCCAAGATCTGGTAAGATCAGGCTAGTCTGGGCCATCTAGAGCAGGGGTGACAAACATGTGGCCCAAGGGCCAAATCGGGCCCCCGGAGAGCTCCTATCAGGCCCCCGAGCAACTGGCTCTTGTCTGCCTCCTTCTGCATATCAACTTGCTTTTTACTCAATTGTGCAGAAGCTACAGAGAAAAAAACCTTGATTTTTTTTCCCATTGGTTGAGGCTCCTCCCCTTCCTGGTCCCCTGGGGAGGGAAGGAAAGAGCCAGAGCTTCCTTTGCCCAGTTTCCTCGATCCCATGGGAGAAATACAAAGAAAGCACATTTAAGACCAACAAATGCTAATGTTTTAAGCGTGTTTTATTTTAAGGTGGGGGGTTTTTTTTGGTCGTTTTTGTCTGCGTCCTTTAAAAAGTCTATCTCTCTGCTGCCTAATCTTAAATAGGCACACACATGGCCCAGCCTGACACGGCCTGGCCCGACAAAGTCTCATTTATGTCATATCCGGCTCTCGTAACAAATGAGTTCGACGCCCCTGATCTAGAGAATAGTCTTAATGAATTCTCTTCACGGTAAGAACATGCTATGAGTACACTTAGGGAAGTTTTGCTATATGATACTTGTGACAGGACTGAACGGAAAATACAAGATTTGATCCCACTGTGAGCCAAGGGAAGACATGGTTGGGGGGTGGGGGAAGAGCTGGAATGAATGACCAATCGTCGAACCGTGATAAAATAATCATATTTTTGTAGCAGGAACTCCTTTGCATATTAGGCCATACCCCTCTTATGTAGCCAATCCTCCAAGAACTTACAAAGCTCTTATTACAAGGCCTACTGGATAGCCGGTTTGGTGTAGTGGTTAAGTGTGCGGACTCTTATCTGGGAGAACCGGGTTTGATTCCCCACTCCTCCACTTGCACCTGCTGGAATGGCCTTGGGTCAGCCATAGCTCTGGCAGAGGTTGTCCTTGAAAGGGCAGCTGCTGTGAGAGCCCTCTCCAGCCCCACCCACCTCACAGGGTGACTGTTGTGGGGGAGGAAGGTAAAGGAGATTGTGAGCCGCTCTGAGACTCTTCGGAGTGGAGGGCGGGATATAAATCCAATATCTTCTTCTTCATCATCTTCTTGGGTGCATCAGGGGTGTGTGGCTTAATATGCAGAGGAGTTCCTGCTACACAAAAAGCCCTGTATACAGTGCCAACATATATAGTCACATCATTTGAAGCCAACTGTCTTCAAGGGGCTTAGATTGGAAGAACTCTGGATAGGATTGCACTGATAGGCCCTATATGAAATTAACATAAAATCTATGGCACAGGGATATGGCAATCAGCATTTCAAATGAGTTTTGGAGTGAAACGTTTTGATCTATTAGATCGTTTTCACGATGTTCCTCACAGGAGACGCATAATATCAAGTGATTTATCGCTCGTATACGACTCTGATGATATACAAGATTTTTCATATTAACACAATAAAAAGCTGCAATGGTGACCTTGCAGAATGGTATCATTTATGATGAGGTTGTCATCCTCTTCATTCTTTGGTGTCTCAAGTTACTGTGAGCCCCCCCCCCCCAACACACACAAATTACTGAATGTAAGGTTATACTTGGAGCTGCTGAGTCTGGTCTTGAATCATTTGAATGGGAAAAACAATCGGGGGGGGGGGGTTGCATTTTCTTTTGCTAAACCTCCTGGTGCATATGAAGATAGACAGCCAGGGTTTTGTTTTTTTGTAGCAGGAACTCCTTTGCATATTAGGCCACATACCCCTGATGCAACCATAAGAACATAAGAGAAACCATGTTGGATCAGGCCAATGGCCCATCCAGTCCAACGCTCTGTTTCACACAGTGGCCAAAAAACCCAGGTGCCATCAGAAGGTCCATCAGTGGGGCCAGGAGGTCCAAGAGCCTTGTAAGCTCTTGGGGGATTGGCTACATCAGGGGTGTGGGACCTAACATGCAAAGGAGTTCCTGCTACAAAAAAAGCCCTGCAGACAGCCATGGTATGACCCAGGATACAGAGTCCAGGGTATGGCTCAACTAGATGGCAGAAAGTTTCAGTTTCAGCTTATTTCAATTTATATCCCGCCCTTCCCGCCGAAGCGGTTCAGGGCGGCTCACAACATATAAAATCCAACATAAAGTTTGGCTTTAAAATACATCAATTTACAACAATGGCTTTAAAAATACATCAATTTAGACAATTTAAAACAGTAAAATAATAAACATATAGAAACAAATGCAGAAAATTTACACCCCAAAAGACTCCCTTAATTCCCTTGTGAAACACTCATAAATGCCACATAGTGCAGAAATGTTGTTATTCCAACCTCTGGGTGGTACATGGAAGTTTTGTTTAGCTAGCATAGCTCACAGCCGTGGCTCATTTGCCTTTAAAAGAATTAAAGGTTTAAATCCAGCTATCCTCATCAGAACTTTCAGGGACAACCCAAGAAAAATTATAGGCCATTAATTGAGCCATTTTTTCCTCGGGTGAGGCTTTCTTTAAAACCCTGGTGTTCCTGTAATGGTCTTCCAATCCAAATACTAACCATGGGTAACCCTGCTAAGCTTCCAAGATCTGATGAGGTTGGGCTAGCCTGGGCTATTCAAATTAGGCTTGGCTTTATAGCAGGGGTGGCCAAACTTGCTTAACGTAAGAGCCACATAGTAGAAACATCAATAAACATCAGATGTTTAAGACAAGGGAGGAAGGAAGGAAGGAAGGAAGGAAGGAAGGAAGGAAGGAAGGAAGGAAGGAAGGAAGGAAGGAAGGAAGGAAGGAAGGAAGGAAGGAAGGAAGGAAGGAAGGAAGGAAGGAAGGAAGGAAGGAAAAGAGATCAGGAAGAGAGAGGTGGAAAGAAAGCAATTTTAACTTTATATGCATCATCCATCAAAATGGTTGACCCTGATCCAAAAGAAAATCACATCCATAGGAATTTCCTTGGATGCATTTTATCTATCTTCTGCTTCTGCAGTATTTCAATCCATCAAACGTAGACTACTAGATATCCAGTTGCAACGCCTGACTGAGGCAGTTCGGAAATCTTGCTCCCCAAGCCACCTGGGTTTATCCCAGACTCCTGGGCTTCTAGCTCCCTATTTCCTCTTTTTAACTGATCCTCACCAAAGAAGAGCACTCATGCTGGCTAGATTCAACGCATTACCATTGGCTATCCTTTTCGGAAGATACCACAGAACCCCCCACAATCTTAGACGATGCCCTTGTAGCCAAGGAGTCATCGAAACGGTCCCTCATGTTCTTCTGGACTGCTCTTTCTATAGCAGTCCACGAGCAAGATACCTAGATGCACTGCTCTCTGACCATCAAGGCCTTTCTGACAATGCCAAGGTCTGCTTTTTACTCCACGGGAAACACAACTTTGTCACTACTCATGTTGCTTGCTTTTTACAGGCTGCGATCCAAATCAGAGAGGCTTTTACTCATGCATAGCCCACAGCTATTTTATGTCATTTAACTTTTGCTGGTTTTTAAGGTTTTATTATATTCTATAAGTCCTCAAGAGGGCGGAGGTTACAAGCATCGAAGCACTGCTGTTGAAGACGCAGCTGCGCTGGGCAGGGCATATTTCTAGGATGGAAAACCACCGCCTTCCCAAGATTGCTCTGTATGGCGAACTTTCCACCGGCCATCGAAATAGAGGGGCACCAAAGAAGAGGTACAAGGACTCCTTGAAGAAATCCCTTGGTACCTGTCGCATCAACCATCACCAGTGGTCTGACCTAGCCTCAGATCGCAAAGCATGGAGGCACACCATCCACCAGGCTGTCTCTTCCTTTGAGAACGCACGCATAGCTGGTCTTGAGGACAAAAGGAGATTGAGGAAGAATCGCACTGCTACAGCACCAACCCCAAATCAGACTTTTCCCTGCAGCCACTGTGGCCGGATCTGCCTGTCCCGCATTGGTCTTGTCAGCCACCAGCGAACCTGCAGCAGACGTGGACTACTGCACCCTTCTTAAATCTTCGTTCGCGAAGTCAAGCCGAGAGAGAGAGAGAGATTATATTCTATAGTGTTACTGTTGGTTTTAAAGTATACTGTATTCTCACATTAATGCCAATAAAGGTCATCTCTCTCTCTCTCTCATTCTGCAAGCTTCCAGCTGGCTTGGCTTGGAGAAGTGATTTAAAGAGACAAATGTCTTTTCCAAGCTGGTCAACAGGGTGTTGGGGTTTCGAGAGCCAAGCCACAGTTTGGCCACCCCTGCTCTATACCAGGAGAGATTTTAAGTACGGGGTTAGTTTGACAAAATAGAAGCATCTGCTAGGGTTACCAGCCTCCAAATGGGGCCTGGAGATCTCCCAGAATTATAGCTGATTACCAGATGACAGAGATCAGTTCCTGAAGAAAAGGAGAGCTTTGAAGAGGCTCTACAGCTTTATACCCTGCCAAGGTTGCCTCTCCCAAAATTCCACCTTTCTCAGGCTCCACACCCAAATGTCCAGGCATTTCCAAACACAGAGTTTGTTTTTACCAATATAAATGTTGTTGATTTTTTTTTTTAAAAAACTTAACTGACATAACAAACAAACATTTGGGGTTTCATTCCAAGCATTACAAACAATTAGTGTGTGAGATCAACATATGTAGCCATAAACCAACATTCAAACCAAGTTACAAAGGAAGTTACATATTAATGTATTGATGACTCCGTCTTTATCAAATTGACATTTTTAGGTTTCCTGAATAGTTAATGAAAAGCTAATGATCCTTAGCCTAATATCAGTGTTTAAAATACTGATAAAGGTTAGAATGAACCCATTTATGTAATACTGATAAGGAACAGAATAAACACATTTATGTAAACAACTATATATTATAATCCGATCGATTTGGTAGAACATTGTTGGATTTAAATAACTGATAACTGGATCCCAATAGTATTGCATATGGTTACATATGAATATATGAACATATGAAGCTGCCTTATACTGAATCAGACCCTTGGTCCATCAAAGTCAGTATTGTCTTCTCAGACTGTCAGCGGCAGTCCAGGGTCTCAAGCTGAGGTTTTTCACACCTATTTGCCTGGACCCTTTTTTGGAGATGCCAGGGATTGAACCTGGGACCTTCTGCTTCCCAAGCAGATGCTTTACCACTGAGCCACCATCCCTCCCCAGTTAGTTGCCGATAATAAAGAGTCTCCTAAAAAGAATACATTTTGAGTAATTTGAGACATAATGAAAGTTTCCCAAACCTAAATCAATTAATAAAAAGTATATTCCTATCATAAATATATGAAGCTGCCTTCTATTGAATCAGACCATCAGTTGTTGTCTAAGGCTGGCAGCAGCTCTCCATGGTATCAGACAGAGGATAGTCGAAGAGACCGAAGGAACACAACTGCACTGTGTCTTACTGTTATTTCCCTCCAGTCCTCTTTATGGCAGCTTTACAGCAGTTTTTCAGCACTGTGATTTAGCAGCAGGAATGGGTACGAATGGCCTTTTTTGTGCCTTGGTTCATAGCTGAACCAAGAACCGAATCCGGAACCCCTATGAACAAGGAAGTTGATTTGCAAACTGACCCAGTTCATGTCAGTCTGTGAGCCATTTAAAGTTTAAGCCCTTGCTTTCTGTCCCTTATGGGCTTTCTCAGGGAGCAGGAAGATGGGAACTCCCCATTGCTCAGCTTTTTTGTGTGACTAGCCGAACACACTAACTGCTGTGAACCACCATGACCTGCAACAAAATTCGTGGAAGTTCATGGAAGTTCTTCAGTTTGCGAAGATTGCTTCACGAACCACAAACCAGCCAAAAATTCGTAATGAACTTAAGTTCGTCAGCCAGTTCATGCATATTTATATTTAACAGTAAATACAAGACCTTTCAGCTGCTTTGTTGTCTTAAGGAGACAAGAGGAGCTGGGCTCTGAACAGAGAGGCTGGAAATAGATGGGCATTTTGGAGTTTTACTGCCACCAGACCTCCAGGAGAGTCTCTGTAACTAAATAGTTCTCTTTTTTCGAAGCAAAGCTATCTCTTTTCTTCATTCTTCTCACAAAACAATAGGACCAGCTTTCTAAGCCAGTGTTCTGTGAAACAGCTTTCCTGGAATTAGGGAATGGAAGCATTTAACCCCTTTGTCACCACAGAGTGAGGGGGAAAAAAATCACACCTTGGATCATAGTGCATTTCAAGGGGGGATTTCTATTCGTTCAGTGCTGTAATAAAAAAAAAACCCCGTTTCATATGAGCTCTAAGGGGACATGTGCAGGCCGTTCTTTAAAAGCTGATTGGTCTCTCTCTGCCAGATGTTCTCCGCTTTCATCAGCCAAACGATCTCCAGCAGACATCGCAACATGAGCCAAGCAATCCCCAGCTTTTTCACTCGACTTCCAAGCCGCCCATAAAGACTCCGGGGTTACCCCTAGCAACCTAGCGGGCCTAGGCCTTTCTCTCCTACTGGCTGGATCAATGCACGGTTTACTGATGAAAACAACGCATAAAAATTAAAGCATTGGAAATTAAAGAATGCAAGTTGAAACCGGTTTGAAGCAGTGCCTTGGCAGGTTTTGTTGGACAGCCAAATGAGAAAAGTGACACTAAGTGGCTCTGAGGTCTACTGCTCAACATCTTCTCATAGACCCTGGTCTTTCAACGAGAGCCAGGGCCTTTTCAGTCCGGGCCCTACCTGGTGGAACGAGCTCCTGCTGGAGATCCGGGCCCTGCAGGACTTATGAAGGTTTCGCAGGGCCTGTAAGATGGAGCTCTTTTGCCAGACTTTTAATTAATCCAGCGGGCATCCTTTGAAAGTCATCAGTTCCCCCAGCGTTTCACCATTATGGTGTTATGTTATGTTATGGGCCATCATCTGCATGCTTTTTACTTCCTCTGTCTATAAGACTGCTTCCTGTGCTGTTTTGTAATGTCTGTTTTTATGGTATTGTTTTAACTCTGTTGTTTTATTGTTGTGAGCCACCCAGAGCCTACTCGCGGGATAGGGCGGGGTATGAATCTAAATATTAAGTAAGTAAGTAAGTAAGTAAATTTATTTTTATATCCCGCCCTCCCCCGCCAAAGGCAGGCTCAGGGCGGCTCACAGACATGGGACAACCGTGATTTGAATAAAATACAATCAAGACAAAACAGATTAAGATACAATTAGGTTACATAGATTAGTTAAAATAGATAAAATAGCTATTATAAATTAAATTAGGTTAAGGTGCTACAGTTCACAGTCGTATATAAGATGGTTAGGTGGCTACAGGTCAGTTTAGCTGGGTTCTATCTTAAAAGCAAGCTGAAAGAGGGCGGTTTTGCAAGTCCTGCGGAACTGATTCAGGTCCCGCAGGGCTCGCACCACCTCTGGAAGTTGATTCCACCATCGGGGGGGCCATTGCTGAGAAGGCTTGCTCCCTGGTTGTTTTCAATCTAGTCTCTCTTGGCCCAGGGATTTTAAAAAGATTTTGAGAACTAGATCTCAGTGCTCTCTGGGGAACATATGGGGAGAGGCGGTCCCTAAGGTAGGCAGGTCCTCGGCCATATAGGGCTCTAAAGGTAAATTAAATTGATTAAATTAAATTAAAGAAGGAACTAGAGTTGTCAGCTGAGCACTGGTAACCAGCAGGAGGTTGTCGGGTTTGGCAAAATTCCAATCAATGCCATCCAAGATTCTCACCCTGGCAAAGTGATGTCACTTCCAGGTTCACAATAGAACTGGCATCATGGTGCTGGAGCAATGACGATTTCCCCAGTATTTCCCTCCACCCTAACAAGCTATTGTATGTGCATGAGAATGCAGACTGTCTATATCAGGGGTGTCAAACATGCAGTCCATGGGCCAGATCAGGCTCCCGGAGAGCTCCTATCAGGTCCGCGAGCAACTCACTGTCATCTGCTTCCTTCTCTGTTTCTTGCTTCCTTCTGCATCACAGCTTGCTTTGCCAGGCTTGTTCAGTCGCCCAACAGCTACAGAGAAAAACTTGTATCTTCTCTATTGGCTGACAAGCTCATGAAGCAAGTTATGTACAAAAGCTCACAATGCTCAGCCATTTCATGTTTTCCCCTGGGTCTTAGGCACAAAGCATTGACCGTGAGAACTCTGTAGTGAATGTCAGTAAATCAAAAGTAGGTTTACAACTTACAGACACACACCTGAACAGTACCTAAAGAACATACTCAAGATTGGTACAGCACAGACATTATCTCCAGTTTTTGATGCAATAATTCAGAGTAAGAGGTGTCAGTCATCAGACATAAGTGCTAATCTTTTAAGCATGTTGTCAAGTCTGCTTCAACTCTGGTCAAGCCTGTGTGTCATCTTTGGTTCAGGGGGAAGCATTCTGGGTAAAAGCCATACTGTATGCCAATGCTGCTAGCTCTACTTCTCCTCCTCCCCCTCCCTTCCTTTGTTATGTAGTGTTGCTTTGAAATGGAAGTATGTGAAAGAGATTATAGTGCCTTCTCAGACTGGGCACCGGGGGAGAGGCGCCTTGCCCAAGGCCAACCGGCCTGAGAACAATTTGTAAACATCAATGTGTGAATGTGCCCTGGATAGTACCCCCTCCCTAAAGAATTCCTTTGAAGAATACCTTATATGATTACCTTTTACTGTATGTTCCTCAGTCTCTCAGTCTTTTAGCCATTGGAAACAATGATATCAATAAACTAGAAACTTTTTATCGAAAAGGTCTCATTATTGAATCAGCCGACTTGACACATGTTTTAAGTTTTTTTCAAAAAATATTGTGTTTGTGTCCTTTATAAAATTTATATCTTTGCTACCTGGCATTACATTTAATGGCACACATGGCCCAACAAGGTCTCATTTATGTCAGATCCGGCCCTTGTAACAAATGAGTTTGACAGCCCTGTAGAGAATAGGTGATCGATAAAATGATTGAATGAATGAATGAATGAATGAATGAATGAATGAATGAATGAAAATATGGCAATCTTGCCACGTTTATCTAGTATGCTAATGAATGAATGCTAATGAATGAATGAATGAGAATATGGCAATCTCACCACATTTACATAGGATATGTATTTGCTTATACCAAAGCTGCAAAATATGCACTGATTGAAAAGGGCTGGATCTCTTTTCACCAGCTCTACATGTTTTCACAAAAAATATAGGTAATTCACAGTGATATGGACAAGGAAAAAAGGCCTCCATCCACCCTTCTAGTCCCATCTCTATGGTCTGGGATAGATTTACCAACTCCCAAGTGAAGCCTGGAGTTCTGCAATTGCTACTTGTATATGCGGACCAAAGGGAAGACTATTTGGGTGTGGGTTCCTGCCTGGCTCATTGCAGACATAAGGACTGAGCTTGGGGAACTGGAAACAAAGGGCAGCAGGATCCAAATACCTGCAGCCCTGCACCAATCGCAGGGACCCGGCTGGTTTGAATGTGCCAATACTGAGCTTGCGTGGGAACCCAGAGTTGTATATAGTTGAGGCCTTCTTTGCCAGTTCTCCAGACTTGGAGTGCAGCCACCTACCATGCTGTATCAAATAAAGAGCTGATTATTATGACCACCTCGCCTCTTCTGTGCGTTAAACCCCCTATATTATAGCAGTGATCTACAGATCAGGTCCTCTGATCTACACAGATCAGGTCCTCTGAAGAAAATAGCAGTTTGGAAAGTGGACTGTTTGTCTTCCCTTTCCTAAATGCCACCCTCCTCAGGCACTGCGCTCAAATCTCCAGGAAGTCCCCAAGCTGGAGTTAACATTCGGAGGACTGGAAACGAAGAGGGGGAATCAATGGGCCATCAGTAGCAAGGGTTCATTTGCACTTTGTTCATTCCACTGCCACTAAGCAATTTTGTTTCCTCTTTAGCCTAAAATCAGGAGCTTTTCTGCACAGAGGAGTTGCTTCAGCTCAGCTTCTTAGCTTCTCCTCCCCAGGGCCAGTGCATGAGGTTCTGCCACCTGAGGCAGAACCCCAACACATGCCCACCCCCCTCCCACGGGGGAACATTTTTGCGCGCACACGATGTGATGACATCACCCAAAGGTGATGTCATCATGTCAGTCACTGAAGTGCCATTGTTTCTGACTGCTGAGGGGCGGGGAAATTTCTCCAGCCCTTCAGCACCCAGAAACAATGAGCAGCACTTTCAAGCTTCGGTGTTCTCAGAGAATGCCGAAGCCTGAAAGTGGCGTTGTTTCTGGTTGCTGAGGGGCGGGGGAATTCCTCTGACCCTCCAGTGCCCAGAAACAATGAGCAGCGCTTTCAGGCTTCGGCGTTCTCAGAGAATGCCAAAGCCTGAAAGTGGCATTGTTTCTGGCTGCTAAGGGGCGGGGGAATTCCTCCGACCCTTCAGATCCCAGAAACAATGAGCGGCACTATCAGGCTTTGGCATTCTCCTCAGAGAATGCCGAAGCCTGAAAGCAGTGTTGTTTTTGGCTGCTGAGGGCCGGGGGAATTCCTCTGACCCTCCAGTGACCAGAAACAATGAGCGACACTTTCAGGCTTCGTCGTTCTCCTCGGAGAATGCCGAAGCCTGAAAGCGGTGTTGTTTCTGGCCGCTGAGGGGCGGAGAATTTCCTCCGACCCTTCAGCACCCAGAAACAATGAGCAGCACTTTCAGGCTTCAGTGTTCTCCTCAGAGAATGTCAAAGCCTGAAAGCGGCGTTGTTTCTGGCCGCTGAGGGGCGGGGGAATTTCTCCGACCCTTCAGATCCCAGAAACTATGAGTGGCACTTTCAGGCTTTGGCATTCTCCTTGGAGAATGCTGAAGTCTGGAAGTGTCAAGTTGGAGGCTCAGGGATGACGTGAGCAGGGAGGGGGCACCTGCCCTGTGCCCCTGTTGGGCAGCTGCCCTG